>NC_056728.1:1148300032-1148475032 GCF_019279795.1 Protopterus annectens | reverse complement strand
ACCCCTCCTGTTCGATATATACTTGTCAGAGGTACAGGTAAGCACAGGATGACTATGGCTGACCAAGCTCGCAGACAACTGCAAACTGGGGGCCATAATTGACTCTCCAACTGATACAGACATCCTCCAGAAGGGTCTCACTGAGACGGATACCTGGTGTCAAAATCATGGCCTCAAGCTAAATGCCAAAAAGTGCACAGTCATCACCTTTGGAAAAAACAAAGTACCTGCGAACTACCCCATACGTGGTAGTACCCTAAATACAGAAAATTTAATATGGGATCTGGGGACCCAAGTAGATAGTAATCTCTCCTTTAATAATCATATTGCCAAGGTGGTTAGAAAAGCATTCTATGTGGCCCACCTAATCACAAAAGGGTTTGCATCTAGAACAAAAGAGGTTATTGTGCCCCTCTACTCCTCACTCATCATAGAGTACAACGCCCCATTTGGAATGTATCTTACTAGACGCCTGCAACAGCTGGAAAGACCACCGAAGTACCTCACCAAGAGGATTACTGGCCTCAAACAGATGCCCTATGCAGCCCGAATGAAGAAACTCCAGCTGTACTGGGTTGCATACCGCCTGCTCAGAGGTGATCTCTTCCTGACATACAAGGCCATGTCCAACCCAGAATTGATGGACATGCTCCACCTAAAAAAAAAACAAATCCCCGAGAGCCACACGTTCTAGGGATCTAAACCTCACCACAACGATAAAGAGGACATGCTGAAGGGATAGATTCCTGTCCCAGAGACTCCCCATGCTTTTTAATAGGATTCCAATCTACATTAGGCAGAGCCCCTCACTAACACTTTTCAAGAGAAACCTTGACGAGTGGATGGGAAACAGAAATTTTATCCCGGGGATCACTGCAGTGGCTCTGCTAGACAGAGGCACAGGGAACTAATGGCTCTGCTGGACACAAGCACGGGGAACTAATCTAAGGGGGCGGCGAAAGCCAACACATTCTAGCTAGGCTTATAGATGCCGTCGGGCAGGTAGCCTAGTACTTACCTATGAACCTATGTATGTGGATGTATGTATGTATATGTATATGTATGCATATATATATATATATATATATATATATATATATATATATATATATATATATATATAGATATATATAGATATATATGTATGTATATGTATATATGGGGTCTATATCATTTCATTGAAAACTCATTTCATTGAAGCTTAATTCATTGACACATATTCACTGAAAGCTCACTTCACTGAAAACCCAATTCACTAAAAGCTCACTTCACTGAAAACCCATTTCACTGAAACTCATTTCATTGAAAGGTATATATGGCCTATTCCCCACTGTTGTGCGATCCTGGAGTTAGTATATAAAGTAAGAGGGTGTGTGGGGGGCACAGCCCCATATATAAATTGGTTATATGTTGTCTTCTGGAAGAATTTTTTCATTAAACTTGTAAGTATCCATCTATATGCTTTAAAATATTTACAATATGTGGGGGGCTCCACCCCCCAATGTGGACGGCTGTGCCCCCCACACCCCCTTACTTTATATACTAACTCCAGGATTGCTGGTAGATTGTCAGGCACCCAGTATTACTGCTGCATAGGTTAAAACAGCACTGTGCAAGGCCAAGAATACAGCTTCTATGGGACATGACAATATCCCTGGCTTTGTTCGACATGAATTACAGAGTGAACTGGCACCTCATCTGTGTGCCTTGTTCAGTCACAGCTTCACCTTGGGCTTTGTCCCTACCAGATGGCGCACTGGTACAGTCATCCCTCTCCACAAAGGAGGAGCGACTACAGACCCTGGGAACTATCGCCCCATTAGCCTGATGAGACTGATATGCAAAGCTGTGGAATGCATCATCATGGACCTAATAAACAAGGATTTAGGGAATCTCCAAACTCTGGATCCCACACAGTTTGGTTTTGTGAAGGATAGATCATGCTTGCTCAACTTGGTAGGCTTCTTTGAGTCAGTCACCAGACCTGTGGATGAATGCAAGGTGGTTCATGCAGCCTACCTTGATCTGGCCAAGGCCTTTGATACCATTACTCAGGAATCACAAAAAAAGTCATTTCGCTAGGCATCAATCCCTATATCACTAGGTGGGTTGCAAACTGGCTCACAGGTAGAACCCACAGTGTGAAAGTAGCTGACTCCAAGTCAGACTGCTGACCAGTCATGAGTGGAGTCCCACAGGGTTCGGTCCTGGGTCCTCTCCTTCATAGGTTCATAGGTTCATAGGTTCATACTAGGCTATCTGCCCGAGGGCATTTATAAGCCTAGCCCATTGTTTTGTGGCTTACGCCACCCCTTTAGTATGGGGAACTATACCCATTATTTTGCTGTGCCTCTGTTGAGCAGTGACACTGAGGTAATCCCTGGGGTATATCTGCGATCTCCCATCCATTGGTCAAGATTTCTCTTGAACAAGGCCAGCGAGGTGCTCTGCCTCACATGTGATTTTGTTCCACAGCATAGGAGTCTTTGGGTGATGAATCTATCCCTCCAGCATGTCCTATTAATAGCCGTGTCGAGGTTTAAGTCTCCGCCCTTGTGGCTCTGATGGATCTAGATTTTTGAGGTGAAGCATATTCATCAAATCTGGGTTTGACATGGCCTTGTATGTTAGGCAAAGGTCACCTCTGAGCAAGCGGGCGACTGAATAGAGCTGGAGTTCTTTCAGTCGGGCAGCATAGGACAGATTTTGAGACCCTTTATCCTTTTGGTGAGGAACTTTTGTGGCCTCTCCAGCTGCTGCAAGTGTCGGGTCAGATACATTCGAATGGGGCATTGTACTCAATCATTGGTCTGATGAGTGATGAGTAAAGGGAGACTATGACCTCCCTTGATCTAGATGAGAATCCCTTCATGATAAGGTGGGCAATGTAGAAGGTCTTCCTGACTACTTTAGCTACATGGGTGTCGAATGACAGACTACTATCAACCTGGGTCCCCAGGTCCCTGATAACTTCTTCTGTGCTCAGTGGATTGCCACCTATTTGGTAGCTAGGGGTAACCTTGTTTTTCCGAAGGGTATGACTATGCATTTTTGGCATTTAACTTTAGGCCGTGGCTCTGGCACCAGTTATCCGCTTCTGTGAGACCCTTCTGAAGGATATCTGTGTCAGATGTGTTTTCTACTATGGCCAGTTTGCAGTCATCTGCAAACTTTGTCAGCCATAACCCTCCTGTGTTTGCTTGTACTTGGAAAAGTAGATGCCAAACAAGAGTGGGCCCAGGACTGAGCCCTGTGGGACACCACTTGTGACAGGCTTTGAGTCTGACATGGCGCCAGCAACTCTGACCCTGTGGGTTCTGTCACTCAGCCAGTTTGCAACCCATCTTGTGATGTATGGGTTAACATTTAAGCTGTTGAGTTTTTCAATGATACACCAGTGTCGTATTGTATCGAAGGCCTTAGCCAGATCCAGGTAGTCTGTATGGACTGCCTTTCCCTCATCAATGGCTTTGGTGACTGTTTGAAAAAGTCAACCAAGTTTAAAAGGCATGATCTGCCTTTGACAAAGCCAAACTGGGTTGGATCCAAAGTCTGCAAATTCCCTATGTCTTTATTTATGAGGTCCATTATGATCCTCTCCATGGCTTTGCAGATAAGGCTTGTCAAGCTAATGGGCGGTAATTTCCAGGGTCGGTGGAGGCACCGCCTTTGTGAAGTGGGACCACAGTTGCAGTGCGCCACTCCTGGAGTGCGTATCCAGAGGTAAGACTTTGATTAAACAGCTGTCCTAGCTGTGGGTTTAATTCCTCATTGAGTTCGTGGAGCACACAGCCGGGGACACCATCAGGTCCCATGGATGCTGTGTTTTTGCTTTGGAGAGCAGTTCTCACTTGGGCGCTGGAGATGTTTGGGGGCTGCAATCGTTTGGTATAGATATCTCTCCTTTTGGGGGGGGGAGAAGTTTGCACTGAACCTGTCAGCCAGTATGTTGGCAATGTCTGTAGGATCAGTAATCTTCACATCATTTTGAACTAGTTCTGAGCATATCTGGGAGTTTCCTCCTAGGTTTCTAACATAGCTAAAGAAGGCCTTATGATTGTCTTTTGAGTCTTTAGCTATTTTTCTCTCGAAATTTGCTTTGGATGATTTTATGAGAGCTCTTAGTTTTACTTATAGTGATCAAGGGTGTCTTACCTTTTAAGGATTTTGCTCTATCTTGTAGTAGCTTCCTCCTTTTGTTGTAGAGTTTGTTTATGGCTGGGGTCCACCAGACTGGACGCTTGCCTTTGGTACAAAGAGTCTTTGTTTTGCTTGGGATTGCCTTATCCATGCAGTCCTGCAGGTGCTGGTAGAAGGCATTTGTAAGTGATTCAGCGGCTTGAGTACTGTTTTCCGTTCGGGGCCTTAAAGGAGACCACACTAGTCTTTAGAAGTGTGAAGTTTTGAGAAGTTCTTTACTGTGGTCTTTTTATTTCAGGTGGGGGTGGGATGAGGACCTCCAGCGAGATTAGTTTGTGATCTGATCTCACCAGTGAGGGGTATACTTCGGTGTTGAACATTGTGCTCCCATGTTCGTGATGATGAGATCAAGTATGTTATCTCCTCTTGTGGGGATGGTGACTAGTTGTTCCATGGCATTTGAGTTTATGAATTCCAGGAACTTTTGGGCTAGGGTGTTTGGGCTTGAGTAGTGTTCCCAGTCTATATTAGGGTAATTGAAGTCACCTAGTATGATGGTGTTTGGTGATACATTTATCCCTCTAGTGTTTTCAGGAAGGCCATGTGAGGTTCCTGAGTTTGTGAGGGTGGCCTGTAACATGCTACAATTTGCAGAGCAGTCTTGCCTACGGTTAATTGCACCTGGATGGTCTCCGATGCATCATGCGTTGCCACCAGTCTTGAGGTGTGGGTGTCCTTGATGAATATGGATACCCCTCCTCCTTTCTTGGTATTGTCCATTTTGGGGCGGACGCATGATATGAGGTAAAACCTGATAGCTGGGGTGCTCTCGGAGCCTTGAACCAGGTTTCTGTCACAGCACAGACATCGATGTTCTCCATACTGAGAAGGGCCTCAGTGCGTGCATTTTGAGATTTAGACTTCTGGCATTGAGCAGCATTACCCTTAGTTTTTCCTTTTTGTGTTCTAGGGTGGTAGGTTTAGAATTTGAGCCTTGCCTAAAAAGGCACTATGGGGTAGAGCCTTTGCCAATATCCGGAATCCCAGGGTGACAGGTGCAAGCAGCGTGGCTTGTCCAGCATGTCATCCCAGGCAGACAGATACTGGATCCCCTTTGAATGACACCAGTGTTTAAGCCAATTGTTAAAGCTGATCATCTTATCTCTATATTGTGGCATCATTCTTGGTGAAGGTAGGATACTGCTCAAGGTCAGGGTCATACCTGCCTGGGCTACATAATCAGAGAGCTCCTCAATGTCTCTTTTCATGTAGTCCCGTCTCAGGTCGTTTACACCAGAGTGGACAATGACTGAGTCATATTTGTAGCTGCTGTTGAGAGACATGAGAGCTTACGTTAGGTGGCGGATTCTAGCCCGACAGACAGCTTACTGTGACCTTCTCCTTACTCAGTCTGGTGGCCGGGGCGTCAGTGTGTCTGACTATGGAGTCACCAATGACTAGTGTGTCTGGCATTGTGTTTGGCCTTAAGGGCTGTGACTGTTTGACACTCTGACTGTGAGGTCTATGCGTTGCAGGTGTTGTATTCTGAGGTGGTGGTTGTTTGGGTGTATGCTTTGGTGGCCTCTGCTGTTTTGGTAGATTTTGATCAGAGCCTCAGTATGTCTTTGTGTGTTTATGTGTATGATTTGAGGTTGTAATGGTACTATGTGAGACTGGGTCTATAGTGTGTGTGGTAACCTTCTCCTCCTGACTGGTCTTGCCAGTCCTATGTTGAGAGAGCTCAGCCTCCAGTTTGGCCGTATAGTTGCATCTCTCGCATGTATTTGTGTTTTGTGGGAGGAGGAGAGGGTTGTCTGTGTACATGAGGCAATTGTAACATTGCCTCAATATTCCCAGGTTCACCAGCTGAGCAGGAGAGGACACTAGTAACTGATCACTCGACATGCTAGAAGGATAGACAAAAAACGTTAAAAAAGATTCCGGGGGATGTGGGTGACCGAGAAATGGGGGTTGCCTTTTTGGGGTACTATCTATGACAAGAGTGCCGTATCAAGGTAATAAGTACTGTAGGAGCAAGTGCTAGGTTTAACAGATAGAGAATAGTCTCTTTTGGCATTGGGTTGTTTGGTATCTACTTCTCTGAAGTCCAGACCAACATGAAGGGACTCCGGCTGACAAAGTTCGCAGACAATTGCAAGTTGGGAGCTATTATTAACTCTCCAAGTGATGTTGACATCCTACAGAAAGGCCTCACTGAGACCAACGACTGGTGTCAGAATAATGGCCTTAAGCCCAATGCCAAAAAATGTGTCATCCTCTTTGGGAAAAACCTGGTTCCCATGATTTAACACATCAATGGTAGTCCACTGAACACAGAAGGAGTTATAAGAGATCTGAGAACACAAGTTGACAACAACCTCTCCTTTGACCACCACATTGCCACTGTGGTCAGAAAGTCCTATGTGGCACATCTCATTACTAAGGGTTTTGCATCCAGGAAGAAAGAGGTCATTGTCTCCCTCTACTCTTCTCTCATTAGGCCAATCATTGAGTACAATGCCCCATTTGGCATGTACCTCACTAAACACTTGCAACAACTGGAGAGCCCACAAAAGTACATCACAAAGAGGATCCTAGGCATTAAATATTTGTCCTATATGGACAGACTCAAAACAACTATTCTCTGTCTCATATCGCCTACTTAGAGGCGATCTCTGCTTGACTTACAAAGCCATGTCTGAACAAGCTCTGTTAGAAATGCTACATCTAAAGAAATCCCAATCCCTCTGCACCACACACTCCAGAGACCTCAACCTCATTACCACAATCAACAGAAGATGCTGGAGGGACAGGCTCATAACCCAGAGACTGCCCATGCTACGGACTAGACTTCTCATACATGTCAAGCAGGGGTCTATATTAGATAAACAAAAGTTTATCTAACCGAACACTCACATGAGCAAAAATCCAGAAACTCAAAACTGCAATTGTGGGGGGCCGTGCCCCCCCCCCCAAATATATATTCCAACTCTGAGATCACACTAAAGTGAGGAAAGGGCAAATATCCCCATCTTCACTGCATCGCAATCTCACAATTGCGGTTTTAAGTTCCGCAATTTTCGCTCGCGAACGTTCAATTAGATAAACTTTCATTTATCTAATATAGACCTGTCAAGCAGAGCATCTCACTGGTCATCTTGAAGAAATCTTGATGAGTGGATGGGAAATAGAAAATTCACATAAACACAAAAATTGTCCAGCACCAAAGGAGGTTAGAAGAATATTCAAGCCTTTATTGTGGAAACTCCAAATTAATGAGCAAACCGGTTTCGGCAATGGTGATGCCTTCTTCAGAGCTATGACACACACAAAATGATGATCCATTTAAATAATAAAACACATAATAAGAGTCATCTTTCTATTGGTTCATACCAAATTTAACCAAGCTCATTAAGGCCAGGCTTAAGCAAAGCAACGAGCCTAATAATCCAACTAGATTATTTCTTATTCAGTTGGTTCAGTCCGTGCACCTTGTCGTACTTGCATGCCTTTTGTGTTGTGCAAACAGAAAATTGACCCCAGGGATCATTTCAGTGGCTTTACTCGACAGAGGCACTGGGAACGAAGGTTGGGTGGCATGATGCCAGGGTAATCCTATGGGCTAGGCTTGTAAACGCTCCAGAGCCATTAACTTAGTACACACCTATGTACCTATGGGACACAGGCAGGTATGAGCCTAGCATTGAGCAGAATTCTCTGTCTCCATGGATGATGCCACAATACCAACAGAAAATGGCACCCCCTTTGAATTTTTTTTGGTTTGACACTTTCAAGGCTGCTGTAATGTAATCAATCACTGTAGGGTGTATTTTAGAAATATTTAAGCACTCTTTCAATCATGAATGTGGGATACTATCAAATGCTTGTTTTGTAGTCTATCTATGCTGTATTTAGTTTCTTCCCCTTTTTACAGTTTTCCCTTAATGACTGTATTTAGCAACAAATGATCCTTAGTTCCTTATGACTTTATTTTGTTACCATTTTGTTCTATTGCCATGATTGAGTTTTCTTCTAAATTACTATAAACTCTGTCAACATCAATTCCAATGTATAGTTTATCTTCAGAAAGCAAGTTATTGGTATTTAGTTGTTAGGATAGCTTGCAGGTTTGCTTTTAAGTAGAATTATTGTTTTTCCTTTTATTAGCTAGGCTGGGGTCTGTTCGGGATGGGCGTATAAATAGTTCTTACTCATGGCTAAATTTTCACATAAAGATGTTAAAACTTTTAGCCAGAATTTTAGTACTGCATCTGGACCTGGCGTTTTGCAATTATGATCTTTTCTTAACTTTGTTTCAGTTTCTCTAGTCATATCACATTTCATATCCTGTACATTTGAACGTCTTATTCTTTCTTTTACTTTTTCTATCCATTCAGCATCTTTGTTATGTTCCACATGATCTCCATAGATAATTCTACAAAATGTATCTATTTCTGTTTTATTTTTTTTTTTTGCTGGGGGTTCAATTCCTTTTGCCTTGTTTCTCAATTCTTTAAAAACATTTTGGTTCATCACTAAATTGCATATTTTGTAGTTTTCCTTTATATTTATCAGCATATCTTCTAAGTTTTTCTGACTGTGCTTATATTTTTACTCTATAATTTGTGATAGTGCACGATAAATCCTGATCTGTTCAAATAGTGCGTATTGCTAATATGACATCTATATTTGTGAGTATTTTTGTTGATCTCTACTCTTCTAACAGCAACACTTCTTGTCTTAACTGCTTTATAGTTTTGTCTGTTCAGTACTTGCATGGTGGCATTTGATTTCTTCCATTCATTTCCCTTACTGCCCTGGGTTTTTGTAGTTAAACATCTGTTATTAATTTAGCTGCACATTAATATAGCCTATTTACTTCTGTTATATTGCTCAAATTTCTGTTGAAAGATGTAATTACTGTGTTCATTTGCTTAATCAGACTTCTAACATTTTGGGTCTTATTGACTTTCTGTAATATTTTTTCATTGACCTTAATATGTCTATCCACCTCTGTTAAATAAAGCAACTGTTACTTTTGCTCTCAGTTTTCTGAAGGGATTCTATGCAAAGTTCCTGAACATCTTCCTGTGACATATTCTCTTCAGCTGCATTCTGTATCACCTGTTGCTCTTTCATATAGGAATTCACTTGTCTATCACTACACAACGCTGACTGCGTCAGAGTTGTCAATGTTTCTTGCTCCTTCTCTTGCTGTGCAACTCCAGGTGAACTTTTGTACTCCTTTCCTTCTGAAAGCTGTAGAGAATCTTCATGTGGCAAGTAATCAGATGCTTCCCGTTTTCCCTGATTCTACTTAATTTGTTAGACTCATTGTTCCATCATCCTGTGACATTACCACTGTAGGCTTTTCTACAATAAATCCTTCACTTTGCAGGTAGTCCATAACTTCAATTTCTATTTCTTTAACTTTCCAATTACTTACCCTCCTTTCTACTTTCCCCTTTGTCTTCTTATTTTTTGTAATATGAAATTTTGTATATCTGGATGCCTTTGCCTGTATTTCTCTGCGACTATTTTTGGTGCCACTTTTGTATTGAATTGTTTTGCATTCTCCTTTGCATAAATATTGCGCTATATTAAAGTTATTATACTTTCCCATGTCCATATTTCTTCCTCAGATGTCTGCAACTCTTTCTGATTTTCTTACTTTGGGGACTAACTGTTCCATCATGCTGTGACAAACTGTGTTTGACTTTCTACACTAAATAAGTCACTTTGGAAGTATTCCATAACTTCAGCTTCTATTTAACTTCTACTTTACTAATCTTCAGTTTTATATTCCCCTTTGTGATCTTATTTTTTGTGTTGTGACAGTTTCCATACCTGTATACTTTGCTTGTATTTCTCTGCAAACATCTTTGGAGATGCTTTCTGGTATTGATTACTTTGGCTTTCTCCTTTGCATAAATATTGCAGCAAATCAGATCTCTCTTTCTTTCCCATATCCATGTTGCTTCTTTTTTCCAAAAGTCCCAAAGTTTTTGTCTAGATAATATTTGTCATGGATTTGTTGTACTGAGTACAAAAATGTATTTGAAAGCAGATGTTCTTTGTGTTTCACTGCTGCAGTCATCACACTTGGGTTATCCTGCCAGGGGTAGCTCTCAGTCGGCCCGAATACCAAATATGCGTCGGTTGCTGTCACTCCAGGACTGACGCTCTGGTCGTCGGAGGCAGAAAGTCAGGCAACCAACACCATTACATCAGTCTTTCTTGCCGAGGAGCCCAAAGCAGAAGCAGTCTGCACGAGTGCCACTTGGCTGCTACCTGAGTTTTCATTTCCGAATTGAAGTTGAAGTCTTCTAAAGCTAAGTACCCCATTGGGGATCCTTTTTTCTTGCTCTAACCGATGTCAGAAAAAGTTAGTAATTATCTCGCCTGTGGAAAGCAAATACCACACCGAGACTTCCATTCTTACTGCGTCACCTGTTTAGGCCCAGACCATGATGTCCCTCGCTGTCGCTTTTGTGCTTTGTTCAATGCCAGAACTATACGTCATTAGGCCCTTATTGTAGCTAAATATTTTCGCTCTCAGTCCTTGTATTCTGATATGGCTTTGGTAAGCCATCCGACTACCGATCTTCAGAAAAAATGTAAGGATAAAGACAGAGACAGACCGCACAGGTCAAAAACTGCCAATGATGCTTCCTTTAAGCTAGTCTTCAGTTCTCCGGTCCTCAGTGAGGTGCTTTCACAGCCCCTGATGCCTGCTTCTGTGGATTTGCAGGCCGCTACCAAGACCTGTTGTTGTCCGGTATACCGCAAAACTCTTCAACTAAGGATCCTGCGGATGTCTCTACCTTGGATGGGTCCAGAGCCATTCCGAGGAAGTTCTTCTCACTACCGATACTCGACATACATCGATGGCTTCTTTCGCGTCTTCAGTTCTTTCTAAAACTACTGAGATTCTAAGGCCCAGGGTACGAACTACGCCTAAAAAAAACGACGACCTAAGCTCAGGCACCTGCTTCCATGCCTCAATCTCAAATGCTTAAAATGGCAGAAGACCTTATTATGCTTATTGGGGAAGCCAGGCTACCCCTTCCAAAAGAGACTTGTCCCCAGTAGTTTTATCTGAACAGGAGTCTGATGACTCTGAGGTTTCTGAATATGAAGACATGCAACCCCTCTCTGCTTATGAGGATTCTAATGCAGAGGAATCCATTCCTTCGGCCTCTCCTCCTGATGATTTTTCATTTGGTGAAATCCTACATACTTTAAGGGAGCATTTCTAATGGGAATGTCAGGACTATCCTCAGTCAAAAAAGAGACTCAGTGAATTCTTAGATTTACCACAGCACAGACCTTTAGCCATTTCTCCTGTCCTAGATGTTGTGGATGATGATTTTATGGAATCCAGTTTGACACCTGACACCTTCCTCCTGCTCTCAAGAAACCTTACAGGTACTACAGAGTCCCTGACTCTCACAAATTCCTTTTCAAAAATCCTACTGTTGACCCAGAGGTCATCTCCCAAGGACCTAAAGGAATTAAAGCAACCTCAGCTAAGAATCCCACCCCTCAGACAGGGATTCCAGAGCTTTAGACAGAGGGGATAAAAAAAATATACACCTCTGCAACTCTTACTATTAGAGCACTAAATTGTCAGTTCCACATGCTGAAATATCAGCATCATACCATGGAACTACTCAAACAAAAAAATGTCTACCTTTCCTGCTTGTGCAGAAAATAAAGAATTACAAGAGCTTATGCATTATGCAAGCCAAGTTACTAAGCACACCTTGCAATGTGGCTTTGACGCCCTAGAAGCAGGGCAGCAGTCACTGGTTCTGTCCTTAGAAGGCATGCTAGGCTTAAGGATCAGACCTTGCCAGACCATGTCAAATCAAAATTATTGGACGCACCATTGAACAAAGACAATTTGTTTGACACCAAGGCAGAAGAGGCCTTAAAAAAGATGGAAGAAAAAGTTAAATCTATACAGACAGTTAAAGACTTTTTACAGGTCCAGCCTCCGAAGTTCAGTAGGCACTGCCCCTCCAAGCACTGGTCCTTTCCGGTCCCCTTCAGGCCAGCTCAGCCCAGATCCAGAGGAAGCAGACCCCCCCCAGAGAGATCTAAGCAATGGATTTCCTCCTCTTCAAAAACAGGGAGTGCTAAACTACCCCCTTTTGGTAAGAACTCACAATAACTTTACACCTCTACCCATTACCTCTGCCAGCCTGCTTGTGCCCCTAGGGGGAAAACTCTCCTTCCATGCAAACAACAGGTCCTCTATTACCAACGACCGATGGGTCCTCAACATAGTGTCCCAGGGATACAGATTTTATTTCCACACTCTGCCAACCCCAAAAGGGTTCCCAAATCTTCCTGCAAACCAGTGGGCAGAGGCCAAAAAGCAAGTCCTTCTCCTGCTCTCCATGAGGGCAATACAGCATGTTTCTGCAGACCAGCTAGGCCAAGCTTTTCCTGGTACCCAGAAAAGAGGGCACCTGGTGCCCAATCCTCAATCTATCCATTCTAAACACCTTTCTGGTGATAACAAAATTCAAAATGCTCACACTCCAGCAGCTTCTTCCTATGCTTTCCAAGGATGCTTGGTTAGCCACCCTAGACCTAAAAGATGCCTACCTACACATCCCAATCAGGGAATCTTGCAGGAAATATCTACGTTTCAGGACAGAATCTATGCACTTTCAGTTCTCTGCACTTCCCTTTGGCTTATCCACTGCTCCCAGAGTTTTCACAAAATGCCTGGCTTCAGCCATTGCTTTTTGCAGAGAAAGAAATATTCTAATAGACAATTGCCTAATTCAGGCAGACAGTCAGGAAAAGCTGTTATAGCACCTGACCTTTGTAAAGGACCTACTGACCTCCCTGGGGTAACGAAAAGAAATCAAAACTAGTCCCCACACAAAAAAATGTATTCCTGGGAGCAAGCCTGGACACAGCATCCCAGATGGCATTCCTTACTCCAGAAAAACAAGCCTATCTGACAGGCTACTTCTCTCAAATGGCCACCAGAACCCAGTTATCTGCAATGAAAATCCTGAAAGCTCTAGGGTTCATGGCCTCCTGCATTCTACTCATTCTATATGACAGACTGCATATGAGGAAACTACAATGGTACCTAAAAGGCCTTTGGTGTCAACACTCTCAGGACCTGGAAACAATCATACCTATGAGACCCTGTCTAAGGAAAGATTTTCTTTGGTGGGCAGCAGCATGCAACCACAACAAGGGACTTCCTTTAAAGTCACACAAGCCCTCACCACAGATGCATCAGACTATGCCTGTGGTGCACACCTGGACGGCAGGTGCATTCAGGGCCATTGGAGCCCAAATCAAATACATCTGTGCATCAACCAAAAAGAGATGCTAGCTGTTCAACAAACCCTGACAGCTTTCAGACCCCTACTCTCCCCGGGGCCTCTACTGATCAAAACAGACAACACCACAGTGATGTGGTATATCAACAAGCAGGGTGGGACTTACTCTCTGCAGGCTCGCCATGACCCCTTGGCACACAGCCTCAGCCATGCAAATACACCTGCTAGCACAATTACTGCCAGGCTCCCTAAACTCTCTGGCAGACAACTTAAGCAGAAACCTGCTAGACCCACACGAGTGGCAGCTAGACTACAGAACCTTCAACCTTGTAACCCAGAAATGGGGCACCCCGAAGGTGGACCTCTTTGTCTCCCACTCCAATCATCAGCTTAGCAAATTCTGCACCAGGGAACCTCACAGCAAGGCCTGGAAAGTGGATGCTCTATCCTTCCAATGGGTAAAGCTCCCAATCTATCCATTTCCCCCTCTACCATTCATTTCAAGGGTACTGCTCAAAATAAGGGAAGAAAAACCAAGGGCAATCTTGATTGCTCCAGACTGGCCACACTAGCACTGGTACCTACTGCTGCGCAGCCTGTCACCCCTGCCACCATGGCACCTACCTCAGATCATAACACTCCTGACCCAGAAGAATGGAGAATTCATGCATCCACAATTGCAGACCCTGAACCTGGTAGCCAGGCTTATTCCCTGACCTCTTATCAAGCTGCCAGCCTAAGCAAACAAGTCCTGGATGTTATACTTGAGGCCAGATGCCCCAGCACTAGAAGATCCTATACTGACAAGTGGAAAAGGTTTTGCACCTGGATCCAAGCTAAGGGAGCCGAAACAGCACAGCCATCCCTACCTCTCATCCTGGATTACCTAACAAACCTACTACACAGGGGTCTATCCTTCTCTTCTATTAAAATTCATGCCTCTGCCATCTCTACTCATTACAACACAGAGCCACCTCTCTTCTCACACCCTCTCATCAAACAGTTCCTAAGAGGGGCTAACAACTTAAGGCCACCCAGAAGAGCTCCTACCCCAGCTTGGGACCTTAACTTTGTGTTGGAAAAGCTCACCCTAACCCCCTTTGAGCCTGCAGCTTCAGCAGAGTTAAAATTCCTCTCTTGGAAAACAGCCTTGCTTCTGGCCATCACTTCAGCTAGAAGAGTTTCAGAGCTACAAGCACACATGGCCATAGAGCCCTTCATCATTTTCCATGCTGACAGGGTCTTCCTCAGGACTAACCCATCCTTCATGCCTAAAGTGGTGTCCAGCGTGGCTCTCAACCAATCCATTCATTTGCCCACCTTTTTCCCTAGCCCACAAAACAAGGTGGAAAGGATTCTGCACTCTCTAAATGTGCACAGACAGGTCAGATTCTGTTTGGATAGGACTAAATCTTTTAGATAACTGACCAATTTGCTAGTCAGCTTCACAGCAGGGGCAGAGGGCAAGGCCATATCCAAACAAACAATCTCCAAATGGATAGCACACTGCATCCATTTCTGCTACAAACAGCATGGGAAACCACCCCAAAGGGTGTCAGGACACATTCCACCAGGGCAACCTCCACCTCTCCAGCTTTTCTCAGAGGGGTCCACAACAGGGACATCCTGGAGGCTGCAACATGGACTTCTGTTCATACCTTCACCAAGCATTACCACCTACCTATCTTCTCCAAATCCAGGGAAGGCTTTGTCACTGCAGTCTTGCAGGGCATCCTAGCCTGCCCCCAGTCTTCTTGACTAGCTCCACCCTTTTCTTCAGCTTTGGGAATCAACCCAAGTGTGATGACTGCAACAGTAAAACACGAAGAACATAGTACAGTTGTGTACACTTACCATAAATGTAGATGTTTGAGTGTATTCACTGTTGCAGTCCTGGTTTCCCACCCTCTATCCCCCTTGTCTCTCTCTCTCTCTCTCTCTCTCTCTCTCCTTACAGGGAATTTTTGGTATTTACTTTCTACTGGTGGTGTTCTTCCAGCATAACCTAGTTCCCTATTTGGAGGCTCCTGACAGTTGGGGCAAGAAAAATTGATGTAATGATATCAACTGCCTGATTTTATACCACTGATGACATGACGTCAGTCCTGGAGCGACAGCAACCGACGTAGAAATACTAAGCCTCTGGTATTCAAGTGGACTGAGGGCTACCCCTGGCAGGATAACCCAAGTGTGATGACTGCAACAGTGAATACACTTGAACATCTCCATTTATGGTAAATGCACACAACTGTACTTTTTTCTTGTGCAAGTATTTTTTTCTTTCCTCTGATTTCTCTCAATCTTTTTGAATATCTTCTAGCTGGAATTTCTGGGCTTCTTGAACAATAGTAACAATACAAAATTTCTTTCTTATCTTGAACAATAGTGACAATACGTAATTTCTTTCTTATCCTCAGTAGTCTACTCTATCCTCTTAATGGTTCTTTTCTGGCCTATAAGTTTTTGTGGACTACTACTTCCTTCTACAATGGGGGTAGGGGCATCCTCCCCATGAATTTGGCCTAACCCCACTGCTGGAATGTTTCTGTGTCTTGAAGATTCTATGCTGTCAGTTTTTCCAGTCCTGGAACCAGTGTGCATATGAGGACTGGGCATTTTTTTTATCCTAGGACTTATGTAGCCAGTTGTCTTTTTATTTTTTTAGAGTACTTCGGTCCATGTAACTGCGGTGGTGGTGCTGCGGTAGCGTTATCGCCTCACAGTAAGACATTGTCCTGTTCGATTCTCAGCTAGAGCATCTTCTGTGTGGAGACATGCATGAATGGGCGTACCTTCATTGAAGGTTGTGCGTCAGGGCGGGCAACTCGGCACGTAAAAATCTACTGCCAATCATTAGCGGACCGGAGTTCCGCTGTGGTGACCCCTAAAGACAAAGCTGAAAGATACAACAAGTGTACTTCGGTCCATGATACATGCTATATAAAATACATTGTATACATCAGTGTCATACCCAGTAAAGTATAGCTTATTTAAAGAGTAGCTCATTGCTAAACAGTATCCTACCTTTCCTACATTTCACTATAGCTGATTTTGGTTATTATATGTATTTCTGGATTCCTGCATGTTCTTGTTACACAAATTTGTAAGGAAAACAATTTCATGCATTTGCAGTTCATTAGAAGAAATACTCAATGGAAGTTAACAGTCTAATGGCCATAGAGCCTTTTTAAGCCTAACCATTCATGCCCTAATTTTTATAATTGTCAGTGCTGAAGGACTAGAAAAATTTTGATGTATGCCTGTGCCTTAGAGAATCTATAAGGTGCTGCTGTCCATAAAGGCCACAGGTGACACGTGTGGATGAATTTATGATTTCCCATCCATTGGTCCAAATGTTATTTGAATAGGTTTAAAGAAGAGCTCTGTTTCACGTAAATGGAGAATATTTTCCAGAAAAAGTGTAATCTCTCAAACACACACCTGTCCCTCTAACATGTTTTGCTTATGTTACAGACAAGGTTTAGATCCTTAGGTTGCGTAATTCTTGTGTTGCTTGTTTTGTGAATGTGTAGCATATCCATCAGGGCTGGATCCGAGAAGACCTTGCAGGCTAGGTATAGATTGGCCCTCAATAGTTTGTAGGAGACTGACAACACAGACATGGCTTTGAGGTAGTCTACATAGGACATGTTGTTTACATACTGTATTTTTTTAATGAAGAACTTCTGTAGCTGCTATAGTTGTTACAAATGCCTGGTCAGCCAAAGGGTACATTTTACTTGAAATACTGCGGTAGTGGTGCTGCGGTAAGGGTTATTAAGCAGACGCTTAGAGGCATGCCCGTTCGATTCTTAGAGGCGACTTCTGTGTGTGAATGGTGAATGGGCATTCAAGGGATTGTTGTTGGTGTCGTAGGCCGGAAAAACAAAACAACTGCCAAAAAATCATTAGCCAATCATTAGCAGAGTTCCGCGACTAACCGGGAAAAACCGAAAAAAAAGAAAAGACACTGGTCTAAAGACGACCGAGCATAGGGGAGTATGATCTCCTTAGATTTGGATGCCTTGCCCTTATGTATGAGTTATACGTTGTAGAAGGATTTTTCACCATCATGGACATATGGTGATCAAAGTACAGGTTACTGTCAACCTGAGTTCTCAAGTCCCTTACCACTGGGTCTACTATTAGAACAGTGTTATCAATGTTGTAATTTGAAGGAGTGCTCATTTTTCCCAAAGGGTATAAATATGCATTTTTTGGCATCGAGTATTAGGCTAAGTTTCTGTCACCAGTTACTTGGCTCTCAGACCCTCCTCAAGGATATCTACATCTTTGGAGGAATCAGTCACTGTACCCAACTTGCAGTCATCTGCAGATTTGGTCACACAAAGACCCTCTTATATTTGTTATGACTTGAGAAAAGTATATTCCAAGCAGGAGAGGTCCAGTTGCCGAGACCTGTGGAACACTACCATTAACAGGCCTATTGGTGGAGGTGGATTCCACCACCCTAACTTCATGTATCCTCTCCATGAGCCATTTGACTATCCATTGGGTTACATAGGGATTTATGTCTACATTTTTGAGTTTGTCTATAATACCTAAGTGAGGAGTACTGTGTTGAATGCCTTTACTAGGTTAAGGTAGGCAGTATGTACTTTTGTATAGGTTCATAGGTTGGTACTAGGCTATCGGCTCTAGGGCCTATACAAGCCTAGCCATAACAATTCCCTGGCTATTTCTTCCCACAATATTTACTTCCCTGGACCCCTGTCTAGCAGGGTAAATGACGTGATCCCCGGCATGAATTTCCTATCTTCCATGCAGTCATCAAGATTCCTTTTGAAGAGGGCCAAAGGGGCACTCTGCTTGACATGTATGGGCAGTGTGTTCCAGAGTCTGGGGAGTCTCTGGGTCAGGAACCTATCACTCCAGCATGTTTTGTTCATTGTGATGACTTGGTTTAGATCCCTGAAGAGTGTGGCTCTGAGGGATTGGGATTTCTTTAAGTGTAGCATGTCAAACAGCTCTGGTTTGACATGGCCTTGTATGTTAAGCAGAGATCGCCTCTGAGTAGACGGTATGCGACAGAGTATAGCTGGAGTTTTTTTTAGACGGTCAGCATAAGGCATCTGCTTTAGGCCGGTGATTCTTTTGGTGAGGTATTTCTGCAGCCTTTCCCATTGTTGCAGATGTCTTGAGAGGTACATAACAAATGGGGCGTTGTATTCTATAATGAGTCTAATGAGGGATGAGTACAGTGGGACAATGACCTCCTTTTGTCTGGATGAGGTGTGCCACAGAGAAGGATTTCCTGACTGTTGTGGTGATGTGGTTAGTGAAGGTGAGATCACTGTTCACCTGTGTCCCTAAGTCTCTTATCACACTTTCGGTGTTTAGTGTACTGCCACCTATGTGGTAATTCACGGGTACATGTTTTTTCCCAAAGGGTGTCATACATGGCTCAAGTGGCCTTCTCAAAGTAGTCCACTGAGTTTAGTAGGCGTGACCTATCCTTAATGAAACAAACTGGGATGGGTCCAGTGTTTGAAGATTCCCTATGTATTTTTTTAGATCCATGATAACTTTTCCATGGCCTTGTATACAAGACTAGTCTAGCTTATGGGTCTGTAGTTCCCTGGGTCTGTTCATGGTCCACCTTTATGTAGAGGGATGACCATTACATTCCTGCATTCCCTAGGGACAAAGTCTGTCTGGAGGCTGTGGCTGAATAGACATTTTAGTGGGCCTGAGGGGTCATTTTTAAAACTCTAGAGGAGGCATCCCTGGATGTTATCAGGGGTCATTGCTGTAGTGTGTTTAGCTCTGGAGGCTGTAGTGAGGACCCATTCTTTAGTAACAGTGAGAGGATAAGAGGTAGAGGGCATTTTCTGGGGAGTAACTAGTCATCTTTGAGTCATATGGACTCTGTCTTCTACTTGTACCTTATTGCTGCTGTGTAACACTTTTGAGTAAAGTTACTGTCCTCTACTCTTTTATCTTGGACTTTGGTAACTATTTTAGACAATTAAATGTTTCGGTCAAGGCTTTTCTCTCTGTAGTATAAGATTGAGAGACATGCCTTCAGTTATAGTTGAAATGTCATGAAATCACAATTAATTAATGTATTTTATTGCGTGTATATTCCTATACACTAAACAGACCTTTTTGTTTTTAATTAGAATTAGCCAGTACAACTTTATACATACAAATATAAGTAAACAGACACACATTATCCATGCAAAATTGTAGTTTCATTTATTTTGTAAAATAAATGCGCAAGCAAGCAGACATGCATGTTCCTCATGGAGACATAATTTTATTTATTTGACTGTTTCAAAAGTATCATATCTAGGTATAGTTAGATATTTTTGATATAACGTAACAGATTTACAGTGAAACACAGAAGAGGCAATTTGCTGATGAAGCACAACAATGCAAGATATCTATAATATACACTCATCAGTTTAAAAAACACCACTGCACATAATACAAAAAAATAAATAAAAATGGAGAGATCCTTCTATACTTAACATAGCCACTCTATTAAAAGTTTATATATATATTTATACATTTTAGATATGTACATACATACAAATATTTCAGGCGTGAGCAATAATGCCATTCTTGCCTGCAAAGCTGTAGTTATAGTTTGACCTCATTTCCATTTGCTATATTTTCTTAGCTATCATCTTGCTTGAATTCCACTTGTGCGTTTAGCCAAACTGCTTGACATTCCTTCAGAAAGTAGTATAATTCTTTATTCTATTTACAATTTTCTGTTTGTGTCTTGCACCATGGAGCTTAGGTTGTGACTCAGAAGGGTCTGTCAGCCACCCACTTACATGGTTATCAAGCCAAGTTGAAATTAATAAGTAAACAAACAAACAAATAAACAGATGAATAAAGAACTAATGGGAATAAATAAATTTAAACAATTTCAGAGATTAAATTTCATTTGTGGTACCTTGGAGAGTACAGTGTGCATCTGTTTGTTGTTTTTGTTACTTATAAAAATAAACAATTAAAGGGCGGCTGCAGTGGTATAAGCATTGCCGCCTCACAGCAAGAGGTTCTCCGGTTCGATCCTCAGCTGGGGTGCCTTCTGTGCGGAGTCTGCATGTCCTCCCTGTGGTCGCGTGGGTTTCCTCCGGTTTCCTCTCACATCCGAAAGACATGCAGTAGGTGGATTGGATACTCTAAATTGGCCCTAGGTGTGAGAGTGTGCATGTGTGTGCCTTCTGTGGAAGGTTGGGCGCTGGGCTGGCAACTTGACACCGTAAAACTCCACTGCCAATCATGAGCGAACAGGTGATCCGCTGTGGCGACCCCTAACCGGGAAAAGCCAAAAAAGGAAGAAGAAGAATTAAAATAAACAATTAAATGTTTGTTTACAGGTACCTTGTTGTTTGTGTATACAGCTGGTACTCTTACAGGACATAAAACACAGTAGGGGTGTATTCAGAAAGGAAAAATAGCACAGTGTGTAAAGCTAAATATGCAGTAAGTGTTGACATGCAGGGCATGTGCAATTCAGAGAGATCTGTAGCACAATCGTGATAGTATGAAAATTGGTGTGGTCAGTAGTAGTATATACTAATAATCATATAATGACATTCAAATGAGATGGATTATAGAAATACATTCATCAAGAAATTGACATTTTTATCTGCATATATATTGGGTCTATATTATATTGTCGAAGTATTAAAAGTCCGAATCACTAAAGTTCTAACCTTAATGATCGAACCTTTAATACTTCAAATGTCAAAAAAAAAAAAATGCTCTATGAAGTGGGGCAATCCCCTCTGCACCCCCCACACCCCCGCAACTTAAATATACCAACTCCGAGATCGCACTACAGTGCAGTAAAGGGAAATCTTCTCTTCCCGCACTCTATGGTGATCTCCATCATATGATTGGAGGTTTTAAAACTTCGATCACTAAAGATCGACCTTTAGTGATTCGAAGTTTTAAAACTGTGAACATATGATATAGACCCATATATATTCTATATGCAGCATGCACATTTGTAAGATACTTGCTGATTAAATGTTAGGTTGATAAGTTCATAGGTATATACTAGGTGTGCAGTTCAAAAGACCATTCATAACCATAGCCAGCTAAGCCTGAGCGCTGTTGAGTGAGTTAAGTTCCATGGTCAAGAAGCACCATGCTGTATACCCCAAAGAGGATTTATGATTTCCAGGCTATTCATTCAGAATATTACTGAATGCAGACCATGTGTAGTATTGCTTGACATGCATAGGAAGTTTATTCAATAAATATAGGATTCCTTGGGATATAAATCTGTTGTGCCAGCCATGTTCTATTTCTCTGTCTATAAAATATTAGTCTTTGTTGTGGGTTTTCACAGTGGTGTGTGTTTTGCATATCTGTAAGAGGTCAAGCAGGGTGGAATGGGCCATGTACCCTAATCATGGATAACACTCTGCTGAAGACTGGCATACAGGACAGGAACTGCACATATCAACAATGCCATTTGATTCCTTGATATAAGTATCACCATAAATAGTAGGCAACAGTAAGGACTGTGGAAGGGTGTACAGCTCAGCAAACTGTGTGGCCTCAATGTAAATAACATAATTTTGGCTTTAACACACATTTTACATGTTGTATCAGAACACAACACAGGTAATGTCAGCATGTTCTAGAAGGTGATATATAAAAGACAGGTGTTTCCATTCACATGGATGAGCACCGGCAAGGTACTGAGCAATCAAACATGCAGAACGCTCCAGTCAACAAAAGGTATTGTTGGAAGGTTAAATGTGGGTCCTACAGAAACACCCAGGTTCTACAAATAAGGCAACAATGTTAGGTGTGGTAGAGGAGGTTATTTTTCAGCTATCTTTCAGAAGCATCAGACTTCCGTCTTCCTAATTTCTTGATGTTCTCCCATGATGTCATTGCCAACTGCACATGAGAAGCTGCCACTGTGCTAAATGATCGCGGAATCTAATTGAACATGGGGTATATATTTGGGGTCCAAGCTTCATCACTCCACTGTTTTCTTCAATACAGCCCTCGCCTGAAGCTGGGTAAGCAGGGTACCCTTCTGATGGCAGAAAACTGCTCCTTCTTAAGTGCCAGTCTATGATGAAACTGTGTGAGTGGGATTTTGTGTTATAGGCACAATGTTTGGTAATGCTGCAGACATTGTACTACATTCAATTCTGTGGCCCCTGAGGCTGGAGGCAGCCATTGGTTCTTCACCTCCTGATCAGTCATGGGTTGCTCCTATTTATCAATAGAATATTTTTTTTTGACCAGCTAAATGCTCTAAACAGGGCTGATAAACAACATGCTCCACATAGGGCTGATAAACAACAGGCTATGAAAAACAGCCTATTGTATTACTGATGACGTATATTTTGGAGTTTGTCCCAAAAGGCTTGCACTGCCTCCCCATGGCTTTGTACAGCCAGCTGATAGCTTGCCAGGTGTCATGCTGCCTTCAACTTGTTCTAATCAGTCTCTAACAGTAGCAGGGTGTGTGCCCTCCACTGTTTTACTGCTATGAGCCATAGAACTGGACAGCCTTGCACCTTCCTAGTGTCTCTAAAGTGCTGTAGTACCCTTTTGGAAGCCATCTAATTAACTGTACTGAGGGTGTTTATTATTGGTTATTCTCATATGTCCACTGATACTATGAGTTAATTTGTACCCACACTGGTAACAGTGCTGTTTCCAGTACATCCACTGATACTGTGAATTAATTTGTACCCACACTGGTACCAGTGTTGTGTACAGTACGTCCACTGATACTGTGAATGAATTTGTACCCACTCTGGTACTGGTGCTACTTCCAACCCGTCCACTGATACTGTGACTAAATTTGTATGCACGCTGGTACTGGTGCTGTTTCCAGTATGTCCACTGATGCTGTGAGCAAATTTGTACCCACTCTGGTACTGGTTTCCAGTACTTCCGCTGATACTGTGAATCAATATGTACCTACACTGGTACCAGTGCTGTTTCCAGTATGTCCACTGATAATGTGAATGAATTTGTACACACATACTGCTACTGGTGCTGTTTCCAGTGCCTCTCTCTTGAACTGAGGCCACTGCGAAAGGAGCATAGTGTAAAACATCCAGTTATTCTTCACCTCACCCTTTTTTGCAGATTGCTCCTTGCCTGAGCTATACATATGTTGCCCGATTTTGAGTTGGGGAGTACCTTGTTTGCCTTCTGTTTGTATATCCAGGAAGAGCTCCATCTATGTAATGGCAAATTAATGTCTACTTGTAATTACCCTTGGCTACCTGCTGCTGAGCTTGCTTCCTCCTAAATACCTCTTCCCACCAAATTCTTGGGGATATGGCAACAGTTATCCTGAAAAAAAATGCAGTGCAGTCAGAGTGTGCCAACACACAAGTAAGATTATCATCTCTAAAAATTTAGATGACTGAAGGTAAGAAAACTCTTATTACTTGATAGATCTGTAGGTAGTTACTAGGCAACTGACCCAAAGGCTTTTATAAAGGTCTTTATAAGCCTAGCTGTGTGTACCCAATATAATAGTAGAGAAACCCAATATAAAGGATCTAGCCTAAACTCAAGATCTTAGTTAACAATGACTGCCCATATCTAGTATCGTCATAGATGAAATCCTCGGCAAGGAATTTATGGTTTCCCATCCAGTCATCCAGGCTGCACTTAAACAGGATCATACATGGGCTCTATTTGTAGCCTATTCCAGAGGAATGGCAACCTACGAGAGACATGTCTGTTCCTCCAGCAGGTCCTATTTATGTTGTAGGCCAGGTTAAGGTCCCTAGAGCAATTGACCCTTATCCCATTTGACTTGCAGATGTGCAAAATTTCCATTAGGTTTAGATCTAAGATTGCTCTGCAGGCCAGGTACAAGTTTCCTGCAAGTAGTCTGTATCCTACTGAGTAGAGTGACAGTGACTTCAGTCTGTCAATGTATGACGTGCAGGAGAAGCTGAATTTTCTTGGTTAAAAATATATGAGGTCTCTCATGTTGCTGCAGGTTACTAGTAAGGTACTTACCAAAGGGAGCATTGTACTCAATTATTGGCCAGATGAGGGTCGAGTACAGGGGACCTCTTTCACTCTTCAGGCAATACCTTTGCTAATGAAGTGAGCGATGTAAAATGCTTTCCTTACCACAGCAGATACATGGTGGTCAAAGTTTAGGCTACAATCAACTTCCATTCCCAAGTCTCTCACTACTGAGTTGTTACATAGGGTACTATTATTTATATGATAGTCTGCAAGGATATCATTTTTACCAAAGGCGATGATAACGCTTTTTTAGCATTGAGTTTGAGTCCATGGCTTTGGCACCAAACAATGGTTTGAGTAAGTCCCTCTTTAAGTATATTGACATTGTTTGGGGATTCAATAATTGCACCTAATTTGCAGTCCTCAGCAAACTTAGTCAGGTCAGCCACAGCCCCTCTGTTTTGGCCTGAACTTCTGAGAAGTATATTCCAAACAATAGGGGGCCCAACACTGACCCCTGTGGAACTCCACTGGTGATAGGTCTGCTGGCTGAAGTAAAGTCCCCAAGTCTGACTGACTGTGATCAGTTGGTCAGCCAGTTAGCACCCTACCTGGCAACATAAGTGTTGATATTCAACTGGGACAGTTTATCAATGATGCCCAAATGTGGGACTGTGTCAAAGGCCTTTGCTAAGTCAAGGTAGGCTGTATGCACAGATCTGCCTCCATTTATGGCTCTGGTGACATTTTTGAAAAAGTCTGCCAGGTTTAACAGGCATGACCTGTCTTTAACAAAACCAGACTGTGTTGGATCAAAGGTTTGAAGATCACCTATGTCCTTATTTATGGGGTCCATGATGATTCTTTCTGTAGTTTGAGTCACACTTTTGATACTATTGTCAAGTAGCATATGACAAATTGGATAAAAACTATTACTTGTAAAACTAGCAATAATGGGTCAGCAATATGAATGCTGTTAGGAGCAGCTATACTCTCACCTTATTCAAAATACCTCCTGCATGCCAGCATATGACAGTGTGCATGTGTATATGTATATATCCACCTATACACCACACAGATAGGTGTATGTATGACTGTATACATACAGAGATACACAGAACCTCAGAATCAGATTTATATATGTGTGTGGGTATATGTATGGGTGTGTGTGTGTGTGTGTGTGTGTGTGTGTGTGTGTGTGTGTGTGTGTGTGTGTGTGTGTGTGTGTGTGTATATATATATTTTGGTGTGTGTGTATCTGTAGACATACAAATATACCTGGATCTATAAAGACGTAAAGATACACAGCAAATACAGTTTAAACAACCAAAGCAATAACACATAATGGCACATGCATTTATTTATTTAAATTATCTATTTATTATCTATTTCCATTTTGATATGGGGGGAAGTGGTTTCATCATCACAGCCATTTGAGTCACAAAAGAGACAAGTTTTAGAAAAGTTAAGAGAATTTCAGTATTAGCAATGAAGTAAACCACCAAAACAATTATGTGCAATGCATACAAATTTTTAAAAAATACACATATTCATCATATACAATTTTAAAAGACATTGAAAAATGCCTTGAATTGCAAGCTGGTCAGTAAGACATAGCAAGGCTATGGTTTTACAACTGTATGAATATAAAGTTAGATTATATATTGCATACATACTTATGCACACAGATAGGAAAATATATGGAAATATAGAGACTACATTTGCCTCAACTTTCAAACGGTAACCAGTGTAACTGTACTGCAGTCAAATATTCAGGAAAAGCGTGAAAGATCCATACATTTTACCACAATGCAGGGAAGAAAATGAAACTAAATTAATTTGGATGGAATCAGTATTATACAAACTGTTACAATGTGATTCCTGAAGGGAGTCAGCTAATGGGAAGGTACATTTAGTACAGTAACAAGGTTCATTTTCAAAGTTGCTTGACATGTTTTTTATTGAAACATTGTAAGACTTTTATTCTTCTAGAATCTTAGGACATTTGCAACTCGGTGGGTTTGTTTCCAAGATGCAAATTGTTCAAAGCAATGCTGTCCTGTCAAATGAGGGAAACCATTTTAGAAATGATTGTCTGCATGAGTACAAGCACTAATAAGCAACACTATTGCTGACCTTATGAAAAATAATTACCAGCGATAGGAAAAAAGCATGTAGCAACAAGTATGAAACAAAAACAAACAAAAGAAAATGCAATTGTCTAGGCTGGAATAATCATTCCACTAAGTGTTACAAAAAACAAGTACATACTGAAGATGCAATTTCACTGCTGCAAAGGCTGCAGATCTGAATGTGACTAGATAGCATCTCTGGCTGAGGCTAAATCATTCAGCTGATCTAATAGCCTCTCGGTGGGGGAAGGAAAATACAAAATGACACTGTAAACTTCTAGGAATGACCATACCCCACTGACCTTTGTGAAATCTGACCTGCTGTATGCTAAATAAGCTTCTCTGAAAATCCTGCCTCTGTGTGAACATGTGACTTACATAGCACTAAAATGTAAACAAAGTACTCAGGCAAGCAGCTGATTTCAAAAACGAGATAGTGCCCCTTTAAGGAAATTAATTTAAACTGGTTTCGGTGATGGTGGTGTGGTCCCTGTTTTGGAAGGAGATGGGTGGGCTGAGTGGGGAGTTTGGCTTGGTATGAGTTTTAGAGGCTACTGGGGCATCAGGATGGGAAGAGGGGCTGGTGTTGGGATGATTATCCTACAGAGTGATAAGAGAGAGAAAAATGGATATGTTTGGTAAGCTTGCTTTGTTTAACAGGAGCAGTTAGTTTTATTTTGGTGTGGTAAGTGTGAGGGTTTATTCATTTGACTCTGAAGTAAAGATTGGGAGAGTTTTGTATATACTAGAAGTGATTAGTGGTGAAGTGGGGTAATTTGAATGGTTAGAGGTAGAACACAGTTAGAGAAATCTGTACAAGATTGAGTGATGTATGGTATGTTTTAAGGTGATAAAACAGGAAAAGTAAGGATGCAGTAATATTTAAGAGAAGCATGGTATGTAGCTTTGCAGAGATATGTCACAGAAAGAGGAGCTAGAACACTGGGGTATGAATATAGGAGGGTTATGAGTGGGTTGCTGAGTGAGGTAGATGGTGTAAGTTGTGATCACTGTAGTTAGTAAATATAAGAGAAGAAAAAAGTGCTTAAATGCAGATTGATGGTTTAGGAATTGTGTGTGCATTCTTGTGCACAGGGTATGTCTGTATTTATGTGTATGGCTTTAAGAGTGGTGAGAAGTGAGCGGAGTTCTGAGTCGAGAGCAGGTCCTATAAATTTAATGCCATGAAGGGTGGCTGGGGAATCGGGGGTGGGAAGAAATCATAACAGGAAACTGCGCCAACACCAGCAGGAGGAGTCTTTATTTGTTATGCTGTTAGTGGAACAATTTTATGTAATGGGAACATTAATCTACCACATGCTTTGGAAGCACAAAGGATACGCTACTCCAGACTTCAGTTACAGTAGAGATGTTTAGTAAAGTAATAAAGTATTGCAAAATAATGTGAATCTACAGGTGAGTTTTCATCACACAGTTAGTTTCACAACAAACTTGAGTGCTGGAAAGTTTGCAGAGAGGAATGTAACAAAGTAAATTTGGCTAAGAGAGCAGCAGTAAGAGTGTAACCAATTACCTGAGGGAGAAAAAGGCCAGCCAGTAATATAATAATTATTGTTTAAGGTTGTAAGCATGGGTTCTGTGGTAGGACACCATGCTCTCACTACTATTATAAGGCAACAGACAATAATTACAAGTAGAACAGCAATCCACTACAAGCCCTAAGTGAATAATACAATGACGCTAGACAACATCACAATGGTACAGGCTGACTTCCCTGCTGAAATGTACCTGTGTGACAGAGCTAAGAACTCAGGATGTGTGAGCAGTAGTCAAGCTTCTTTTGTTTTACTTCTTACCACAAACTCATCTCTCTGGCCACCACCTTCCTCTCCCTGCATATCTTTTGCTATATATTCCTCACTAACTATTTAGTTATTTATATTTCTTTACTGGAGTAGTGTATTAATCTCAATGGACCATATGCAAAGCACAGCCTGGGTGAATAGGATCATTTAAGAAATGAACAAACAGATACAAGGATGTTCTAAAAAAAAAAAAATATATATATATATATATATATATATATATATATATATATATATATATATATATATATATATATATATATATATATATATATATATATTTATAGATGCAAGAATATTTATTTATTATTATTTATTGACATTTGATTACCGGGAAAGTCTGACTGGGTAGAAGCCCATATTCAGCAGAGCTCCAGGGAGAAAATCTCCAAATTATTATAAAACATGTTAAGAATAATAATTTTACAATCTTCAAAATAAAACAAAAACATCAGCAGTTTAAATAATTATAACAAATTTGATATATTATAAAAACATTGGTTAAGATTCGATACAAGTTATATAACAATCACTTAATATTTAGAGAATTTTTAGACAGTTTGTAGACAAATTAAAGGGAAGTTAGTCTAATACAGACAGGAACTGCAATATGAAGTTAGGGAAAAGCAGGATTATGGTATATTTAGATTGAAAGTCAGGGAAGAGAATCTGGTAAAACTAAGGAAGTAAGTAAAGAAGGGAGAGTAAGGAGGTATAAGGAATGACAAGGTACTTGTTCACATTTAGGGATATAGTTTATCCTGTGTTTGAGTAAGAACAGAGCCAGATTTTAGCTAGGAAGCCTTTCAGAGTGGGTTTAAAAGATGAGAGGGAGGGCATTGATCTGATGGATACATGTAAGGAGTTCCATGCCATAGCAACCTTGTATGAGTACAGACAATGCCCAACAGTTGACAGGCTTGTAGACAGATGTGAGTTTTTGGTCAATGGACCACAGTGACCGACTGGGAATGTAGTTATGTAGAATGTTTTTTAGTACTGTACAAGCAGATAGATGCTGGATAATTTTTTAGGTGATAAGCTGTGTACATGCTAGTTGATGAGGGAGTTCTAACCAATTTAAGGTTTTCTAGACTATACAGTGGTGGGTTCTGAAAGAGGTAGGTGCTTCAAATTTAGCAATTTTGTTATACCATTATTCGAGTTTTAATTTTTGTGAAGGTTAGTAAGGCTGGGAGCACCATAAAAAAGTGTGGGGAGGAGATAAGTAGTGGCAAGTGTAGTTTTAATTCTGGCAGTGAGAAAGTTTTTGGCTATGTAAAGCATCCCTAGTTTTTGATGATATTTTCTTATGCAATTTTGTACACGCAGGTTGAATATAAGATTATCATCTACTATCAATACTAATAATTTGCTATGAGAAGTGACTTTAATGGTTGTATTATCAAGAGGGAGGACTTTTAATTTTGTTTTTCATGAGAGGGATTTGGGAAAAAAGTAGCAGTTTGTTCTTTTTAGGTTGCGCATGAGTTGTGAGTTACAAAGCTATGTTTCAATGGCTGTTAAGGCTTCCTGAGTAATTTCTGGAAGTGGACCATGTTGTAAGATGTGCAACTGAGAGTGGAATCATCTGCATATTCTATTAGGGCAGACCATTGTATGGAGGCATAGAGAATGTTGGTGAAAATATTAAGGAGGAGGGGACCATGGATAGAGCCTTGTGGTACACCGAGAGCATGGAATGCCATTTACTGACTGATACCTACAGAAGGGTGGGCTGGGAGACACCTAGTAAGGACATTTGAAGAAGAATTTTTTCTGTGGCAAACTGTTTTGTAGACTTTAAACAAGTTTAGAAATAACGTCTAGACTAGTTTGCTGTTATCTCTACCTTTATTGACAGTCTCTGTATAGGCTAAAAGGGCAGTGCTAGTACTATGGGAAGGATGGAAACCATGCTGTGTAGAGGATAGGAGTTCTTTCTGTAGGAGACAGTCTAGCAATTGTTTTTGAATACATTTTTCAAATATTTTGGCAAGTGGAGATAAAATTGCGATAAGTCTAAAATTATTAATGTCTGTTAAATTTCCTCCTTTGTGCAGGGGTAATATGTGACTTTTTCCAGAGAGATGGAACATGGGATTCATGATTTGACTTATTTATATTTATAAGGCTTGAGACAGGATAGGCAACGCTATTGGTTGCTATTTTAGGTACTTGCTTGGAAGGTCATCAGCTGAAGAAGAGCATGGTTTAAGTTTGTTTAAGAATAGTTTTATATAGGATATGGGAACAGGTTAAAAGGGGAAAGTGGATGTGGTGTTATGTGGCTGTTTGGCAGGGTTGGGATAAGATGTTGAGGAATCCTTGGTTAGAGATGCTATACTAGCTATAAAATAAAGAGTTGAATTGTAACATAGTTTCAAGTGGTGAGTTATCAGGAGACGGGTGTGGGTTGAAGTTTTGGCCAGGATGTAAAATTTCTTTAATGGATGTCCAAAATTTTTTAGGGTTGTGTTTTGTATTATTCTGAAAGCTATTAAAGTATAGTTCTTTGTCTTTATTTATTTGCTTTTCAGTACAACTGCAAAGCATTCTGACTTTTTCAAGATATTGAGTTGTTTGATATTTCTGCCATTCTTTCCATGCTTTTTCTCTATCCTACATTAGCAATCTACTCTTTTTGGCTTGCCAGATAGCATTCTTCCTTCTAGGAGATGCAAGGCTATTTAGGATATTTAGAAAAGTTGTATTGAATCCATTTACAGCATCGTCTAAGGAGAGGGGTTTTTAGGAAGCTCCAGTTAATAGATGGTAGTGTAGTAATGAACATTTCTGGATTAAATATGGAAAGGTTGTGTACTGATTTATAAATATACTCTTTAACTGGATGTATGAGATGTCTGGTTGTATAAACTGGGAGATGATCATGGAGACAGTCTGACATTGTACCTGTGGTGGCGTATTTCACAGGGTCTGATAATAGGATCCAGTCTAATAGGGAATTTGATGTTGTGCTATAATGTGTGGAGCTATTAATTGGTTGTGTGAAACCATATAAGTTCATGCTAGATGTAGGGGAGTTTATTTCCAACCAATTGGCATTCACATCCTTTTTTGTGGAAATGTTATGGATACCCGTTTTAGGATATCTTGCAGTATAGTTGCATTATCACCAGGAGGGATGTAAAAGACAGTAATACATATTTGTTTATAATTGTTTATTTTGAGGAAATCAGTAGGAAGCTCTGCTGAACTGAGTTTTGTTGTTGGTTTGCTATAAGGGGAAATGTGGTAAGTATTGGGAAATATTAAAGAAATACCACCACCTTTCCTCTTTATATGGTCATTATGGATGATATTAAAGCGAGGAGGTTTAACTTCAGAGTTGTTTATGCTAGGTTTAAGCCAAGTTTCAGCAAGAACGTCAGGCTTATGTTGGGTAATCCAGGCATGTAGTTCAGCAGTTTTATTTCTTAGGCTTCTAACATTTATTGCAGCAAAAATTAGACCAGCAGTTAGATCACAATATGCAACAACATTTAGTTCAAGAAGCAGTTTACAATGTCAAAATATGGATGGAAAAATGGAATTATGTTTAGCAGAGCTTTATGGATAGATGTAGCCATAATGACTGAGATGGTGTATACTACAGGGATAGCAGCATATCATTATATAGAGTGGCATGAAGACATTAGAAGAGGTGAATGAGAATCGTTGCAAGAAAGGATATCATGGGGAGAAGACAGAGAAAACGGAAAGAGAGGCATGCAGAGGGAAGAGGAGTAGAAGGAGGAAAAGTATGAGAGATGCAAAGAGAACAGGAAAGTAGGATGAATGAGAGGCAGTAAAGTAAGGGGGTGACAAGATGAGATAAGGGAGGATAGAACAGGGCTAAAGGTGTGTGTGAGAGAGCTGCATTCATGTAATGTTGCCTGCGTGAGTGCAGCTGCACTGTGGCTGGGTGAAGAGGTGATCCTTGAACTGTCGTCTGAGGTCTGAGTACTTTAGGATATCTCAGACTGAGACAGGAATGAAGTCCCATAGTTTAGGTGCTAGGATGGAGTATGAACAGTTAGTGCAATAAAGTTTACTTTTTGGAGTTAGTAGGGTAGGTTGAGACTGATACATACCCCCTGAGATTATATGTGTGTGGGGAGGGTGGGGTTGGTAAATAGTTTATGAGTGAGAGAGGATGATGTCTCAGGAGAAAGGGCGTTGTGAATTAGTGACCCTAGTAGGAGGTGGTTTTCAAATGTACTGGGACCCATTTAGCTTTGGTGAGAATTAGGCAGTGATGTTCATTATTGGGGAGTCGGTAATGAACCGGCAGATTTTACTGCAGATGGCTTGTAAGGTGGTGGTACTTTTCTCTGAGGCTGCAGCTATAATGGGTAGTCCATATTCAAGTTGAGATGACAATATTCGTTTGTCTATGGCATCTTTGGCTGGCTTGGACAGAAAAGGTGATTGCTTGTTCACCTAGAATAGTATTGTTTTGGTCTTTTAGCTCATCGCTCACATACACTTCATCTCTTATCTAGTCTTACACTAATCCTTTTCTCTATCCTGATCCAAGGCTCTCATTTTGACTATGAAATAATGGGTGCATGTTGGTTTATCGAACAAACACTATACTGAACCGCAACTTATTGAGCACAACAGTGCACTGTACTGAAAAATGAAATGATAGTAAATTTGTCACATTTTCTTTGCAGCAGGGAAAACTCTGCTGCAGCCCTAGCACCCCTGCTAATTATGCTGAGGTCAATAACTTGTCAAACTAAAAAAAAAAAAAAAAAGCCTGCATAGCTGACTAGACCTGCCAGCTTTGTATGAGATCACGGTGCAGTGGGGATAAGGGAATTTGCCCTTTCTCCTCTGTAGTGCAACATTGGAGCTGGTATATGTAATTAGTAGGGGGAAGGAGGGGTGCAGGGGGGGTCCCTCAGGAAAATAAAGTTTTCTGCCATTTTATTTTTTGATCCAGTGCATTTTGAGTAGTTGTGCTCGCTAAGGTGCACTTCAATATGTTGCTTGTTTGATAAAGCAACATACACCCACAGAGGTATATCATTCTCTCTCTCTCTCTACATTCTTTCACACTTGCATCATCCCAACTTGGGCATCCAGTTATCATTACCCCTTTACTACCTGAGTGCCTAACTATTGCCAGTTCTGCCTTTGTAGAAAAATTTCCCTTCAAGGATGTGTATTGTACAGTGCAATTACCAGAACTGTCTTTGTATTAATTTTGTATAAAAAATTCACTTTAATGTATGTGTACTAGAGTACCACCTCCAAAACTCTCTTTGTATAATTTTATAAATTATTCACACTAATGTATGTCTCTTGTATAATGCAATTAATTCACTGTTAAACTCTTGATATGTTTCTGTTATAACCTTATAAATGATTTTGCTTTAATAGATGTTTTGCACATTGTCGTAATATTTATCTGTCTAACCATGGAGCTTTTCTCCCTAGGCCTCCACTGAAAAGAGGTTTTAATTTCTAGTCAGACTTTCCTGATAAATAAAAAAAGAAATCTAAAAGACCGTTTTGGCTTTACTGTAAAAGTTAATAATATAGTCCTGGCTGCATTTGATTTTTTTAGTTGTTATTGATGTCTTCTCTTTGTATTCAGTTATACCAAAAGATGAGGGCCTAGAAAGGTTTATGTAGTGAAAATGGTCTACCTATAACAATTTGAGGAGGAGACTTTATCATTCTGAAGGAAATGAGGATAGGACAGGGCAGTGATTACTCAGTCTGCTTGGAAGGACTTTGATATGTAAGCACCTATGTTTTCTGTTGGAAAACGAAGATCCAGGATACAGTCTTTCCCCTTTTGTTAATTAGGGACATTTACTAATTGCCCAAGATTAATGTGATGTAAGATGCTATTCATTCCATTGTCATCTGGTCCTATGGCATTGAGGTTGAAGTTACCTAGTATAACAATATTTTTGGAGATGACATTTGAGAAATTTTCTTGAAGGGTATTTTGTATAGCTGAGAGTGAAGTGGTGATATATACACCTCTGCTATATAAAGATAAGCATGCCCTCCAATTGCCAAATGACAGAGTACCCAATTATGACTCTTCTCTTTTATTGTAGTTGGTTTGTATATATAGTGTTGGCCAGAAGTCATCCTTCAGTCATTTCTTTGATATGGCCATAATGCAGGTTTGTTCATTGGATAGATATGCTTCCAAGGATGCCATTATTTTGTTTAAGCTGCAAGCATTAATGCAGGCTATTTTAAATCCTTGTTTCTAATCCTAACATTTGTATTCTTTGATTGTTACAGGAGTTTGTCCAGAGTTAGAATGGATATAGCTTGACCTAAGGAGTTTATTTAGATAGTGATATAGCTTAGATAAGAAGTCACTGAGAAGGGTTATAGTAGGAATGTTGGTATGTTGTAGTAGTAGTATTATTTGTATTAGGTACTGCTTCTTGGTTATATGTGATAACAATTTAGTTATCTTTAAGTTATGTGTTGGCATTCCTATATGAATGTTATATGAAGGTATTGTGTTTAGATTGGTATCATGTAAACTAAAAGTGGATATGGTGTCTGGCAGCCAAAGACAAGTTATTAACAGGGATAGAATGAACAATAGAGATATGGAAAATCTTCGAAAAGGCATGTTTGGATGGGTTAGAGATGACATATGAAGTTTGCTGGAGGGTAGATGGTAGAAAGCAGAAAGGGTGGGTGTATAAAGTGAGTAAGATGAGAGGGGTGTAGTAGGGGAAAACCATAAACTGAGCACTGAGGAGCAACACTCAGTCCTGTAGATTTTAAGACTTTGCAAGTAGTTATTGTGAGTCATGCTAGAGGGATCAGTTGAATAAAAGAAATGGCCTCTATATTTTATGAGGTGTATGGGAAAGAAGGAGCGTATTGGCAGAGAAATGAGTAAAAAGTAAAAGTAGTGAACCAGTACAGGAAGGAGGAGTAAAACAGCAAGTTTAGAGAAACAGGAGAGGTAGAGTGTGAAACAAAGTGCAAGGGTGAGCCTTGTCCGCCACCTAGACTGAGACAGATAAGCCTAATTACTACTCAGGCTACAAGAGAGGGTAGGCCTATCAGATGGCAAGGCTAAAAGAGGGTAATAGTAGCAGTAGGATTAGTAGGGTGCAACTCCAAACTCCAAAGACATAATGGTGATATTTAATTGGTAAAGTAGCATTTTTCGGTAGTGTACTTAGTCCTTTTTCTCAAGGGCACTCGTGATGATTGTGCTAGTTAATCAGTTCACTGCAATGTGAAATGTGGCAGCATGCCATGTCTTGCTTGCCCATCCCATCCATTAAAGCCTTTAAATCAGTTTGGTATACATACTCCTCTTCCTCACAATATGACTGCCAGTCCATCCATGTGTAAACAAATAAAATAAAATAAAGTGACCCCCCCCCCCACCCAATACTGTCACACAGGCCCTGAGTCTCTCAGTGTCCATTTGCCTACTGTGTGGCTCTGAGGAAAGTTACTTATTCAGGCACTGTTCATGCGGTTGCTCCTGAAATGGAACTTTGTTTGATCCAGTGAGTTACTATGGTGCATTAATTAATAGAAACAAAAGTAAATTACCAATTTCAGTGCCTGTGTTTTGTGTGTGTGTGTGTGTGTGTGTGTGTGTGTGTGTGTGTGTGTGTGTGTTTTACACAGCATACAGGGAACTATACTTTTGAAGAAGGCAAACTATTTGAATTCTAGCCTTTAAAAGAAATATCATGTTTCACTACCAGTTGCATTCACACAATGGAAATCAGCTGCATCTCTATTGGTCAGTTATTATATACATAGCTCTAAATATGCCAGCCATTCTTCAACTTAGGACAGGCCTAAATGCATATACGACCACATATGGATCTCAGATGTTTTTCCTCAGTTATTGTTAAGGTCATTTCAAAGCATACCTCTCATCTGTACCGGGTTTTGCAGAATATCCAGATTTTTGCCTCATAGTTTTGGTCTGTTTTCTCATAAACGTGTGGTTTTCTGGCAAATCATTTATGACTGAGGTCAAAAAATAATGACAGACATTTCATTTTCAGACTTCATACCCTTCAGAAAAATGCATGCTAATGCAAACCCTGTTATTTTATCAACTTCCTAAGTTTGTAAGAGCAATATTTAAAAAAATGTCCCTATTGTTGGGTCTTTGTCCCCCATTATGTATGGATTTGTCCAGGTTTCTTGTTCTAAGAGTTTGAGAGGTATGATTCAAAGTTTGCAGACCTTATGGCTTAATTCTAAAAAGATCATCCAGGGGCAGGACTGTGCAGGTGGGGGCATTCTCACCTTTACTGACACACAAAGAAGGTGCGGCCACACATACATTACTCGGGAAGGTACAGTATGCTATACTAATATGACAGTGATACTTCTCAACCTGTTATAGCAAGAAATCTGGACAAAGCCATAAATACTAGGGAACAAAGGGTGAAAAATATGGACAATTTTTAAATATTGCTCTTGCAAACTTAGAATAACAGGTTTTACATTACCATGAATTTTATATAGGATATGAACTCTAAAAGTCAAATTTCTGACATCATTTTCTGACTTCAGTTCTCAACAATTTGTCAGTGATTTGCCAGAAAACCACAATTTTGGAAGAAAAAAACCAAAAATATGAGGCAAAAATCTGGACATTCTGGGAAAATCTGGACAGCTGAAAGGTATGATGGCAATGACATCAGGAATACATTACCATTGAATAGCTGTTTACAAAGGAACCTTGTGTCATGACCCCAAGGTAAAAAAGCTGGAAAATATAATATACATATGGACAATTTACTAGTCAATTCACACTTTTTTCGGGGGTGGGGGTTAGAGAAAAATGGAGTACCTAGAGCTGAGCCACACAATGTAATAAGTTCAGAATGGAGCCCAGATCTTTCAAATGTAAAGCAAATGTCTTACCAGTAGATTCCTTAATATGCCTTTTTAGGTACTCAAGTAAAAGCATTGTGTAAGTTCTAAAAAAATTCATCTTTAAATGTGACATTCACAGAGAAATGCAAGACCAACATTTCCTAAGCTAACCTTTAAAAACACTGACAGAGGTACATATTAATACATCCATACCTCCCAACTGTCCAGATTTTTGCAGAATGTCCAGAGTATTGCCTCATATTTTTGGTCTGTTTCTCATAAAATGTTGTTTTTCTGGCCAATTTCTGGTAGATTGGTGAGGATTATAACAAAGCAGTAATAAAATGACAAAAATACCTCAAACTAAGAAATAAAACCAAAAAGCAAATCAGACTTGACAAAAAAAAACTATACTGACATTCAATCAAAACACAGAAATAACCCACAAAGGTTCTGGTCTGCCATTAATAATATTCTCCATCCAAGCAAAAGTGGCACACCCACCTTATCCACCAATAATTCTACTGACAACATCGCTGCTCATACTTTACTGAATCTATTCTAGCCCTCACAAACAACAACTGCCCACTTCTTCTCTCATCCTGTCACCATCAGCTTAGAATATCAAATACTTTTCCCTACAACCAGTCCCAACAAAAACTATAGAAAAATACCTAAATAAACTCAAAGCCACAACCCTTGTAGCAGATACACCACCTGCCAAACTTCTGAAAATAGCAACCATAGCCATTTCATACCCAGTCTCTATACTAATCAATAGGTCCATTTCTGAACACCCTATCCCAGCCCTCTGGAAAATAGCTCATATAATTCCGTTACATAAGGGAGTGAATTCTACAGAACTATCAAGTTACCAACCTGTTGCCATTTTATCATCTTTCACTTTAAAACGTATTAAACCAAATAACTGATAAAAATAAAAATAATAAACTCAGTGAGAAACCAAACTGTGCTTTAATGCAGATATTCAGTAAAAATCCAGTAAGCGCTTTCGTCTTTTCATACACAAGACTTCTTCAGACTGAATTGAAACCTCTCACTTCATTCATTAAATACTAAAAGATATCATCACATGACATTCCCAATTAATGTCTTAACCCTTTCTTTCTCAAATAGGCTACAAAATCTTCTCTGTTGTTTAGCCCAGGGGGATAGCAGGCATTCAACTTAACCTGCCATGTATATTCCAACCATCCCAACTCCTCCTCAGCATACAGCTTGATCTCATAGTCAGCAATATTTCCCAAAACCAAAAATTTAAAATTGATTTTACAACCCCCCCATTTTGTAATGTTTACCTAAAGCATTAGCTTAATTGCCAGTTTCCACAGCTCTTTTATGTTCATACATTCTTTTGAACAGCTCCCTACTAGTACGGCCAACATAGAATGCATTGCAAGACTGACATACAATTAGATAAACAACAAACTTTGATTTGCATGTGTAAATCTTGTTGACATATATTTTTACATCATTAATAACAATTTCACTGACTCCTTCATAAATTAAATCACAGAAATTGCATGCCAAACATTTTTCCATCCTGCCTCTTGTACTAAAAGACCTGAGATTCAAACTGCTTCGGAAAAAGTTTTTAAAACTATTTCCCTTTTTGTACAGAAAGCGTGGACCATTACCGACTGCTTCTAGTACTTCTTCACTGCTCTTCAAAATTTTCCAATTTGTTCTGATAATCTGTTTGATGGCTTCCGAATCTACACTATTCGATATTTGCATAGCAGTTCCAAAGTCATTATTGATATTTTTCTTAGAAAAAACTTCTAGATTTTCTCTAGTTCTTTTGACTTCACTAAGTTTACTTCTTGCTAATTCATTTGAATAGCCTCTAGCTACAAACTTGTTACATATAGCTTTGGTCTCTTTAATAAAATCAGCATCAAATAAAGTAAGTTGATGTGCCCTCATCAGTTGACCCTTAACAATATTTTCTTTCATATATCTGGGATGCTTGCTTGAAAAGTGTAAATATGCATTGTTTTGCACATTCTTTTTATTAATTTTAGTAGCTAACTTGCCATTTTCTTTATACACTACTACATCCAAATATGAAATACTTTTATCATTCAAAACTGAAGTAAATTTCAAATACGTACAAACCCTGTTTATATAAAGCAAGAAAGATTCAAGGGACTCCAACCCCCCTCTCCAAACAATAAACAAATAATCTATAAAGCGTTTGTAACAAAGTATATTGTTTTTGAATGTATCAATCAAAATATGTCTTTTCTCCCAACCATTCATGAAAATATTGGCATAACTGTGTGCCATCGCTGCACCCATTGCTACTCCATTTTTTTGATGGAAAAAATCATCTTTAAACTTGAAGTAGTTGTAGCTCAAAATAACATCTAACATTTCCATAAGTAAACTAGTAGTATTATTGGAAAACAAACCTGAACGTAAAAGCTCTAATCTCACTGTTTCCATTCCTTCTTCATTGGGAATAACTGTATATAAAGACGTCACATCTAAAGTGACTAAAATGTCTGACTCAATAACATTCACTTTTTTGATGTGTCCAATAAAATCAAAGGTGTCCTTAATATAAGCACTACCTCTGACCGCTGCCTTTTGTAAATGTTTGTCTACAAAAATAGAAATGGCTTCAGTTTTGGTCCCTTCACTTGCTACTATAGGCCTGAACATAGGATCTTCCAGATCTTTATGTATTTTAACCAAGCCAAAAATTCTACTAAATTTAGGAGATGCATTCGAAATATATTTCTTAGTATCCTCTGTGATCCTTCCTGTATAAAACCATTCCTCAATTAAGGAATCAATAAAACAATATGATTTTTTAACAGCAGAAAAACTAACTTTTTCATAGAATTCATCATCAGCCAACATGTGATACATTTTCATATCATAATAATCTCTATCTAGTACTACCAAAGCATTTCCTTTATCTGCTTTGCTAACAAGAATTGTATCATCATTAACTAAATTAAAAAACAGCTTGCGCTCGTTTGCAGACATATTATGATATTTGAAACTACTTTTGTTATTCAACAATTCAATAATTTCAAGCTCAGTCATACTAAGAAACATTTCTAAATCCTTTCTCAAAGGAGGATTAAAAGTACTTGGTCTACTGAACTCTTTACTTACATTGTTGTTACTATTTTTAAACAAAACTTTGAAATTCAGTTTCCTGACAAAATCTCTCAGCTCATTCAGCACATCACACTTGTTCACTCTAGTAGATGGAACAAAATTCCAACCCCTACTGAGAATGTCACAAGTCTTGGCATACAAAAGTTTGGATGATAAATTGACAATTAAGTAACTGCGAGAATCAAAAGTACCTGAAAAAACAGTTATTTCTTCCATTTCTCCCACACCTTCTTCTTGGACTGATTGTTGTAATTCCCTGTGGTAGATGATGTATATACACTACTATTGTAAACTCCAGCAAACTCACCATAACAATCCTCAAAAGTTTTGGTCAGGGATTAATATACTCCTTCACCCTGGCCACTCTAGCACACCAACTCCACAAGGAGCTGATAATAATACTCCAAAGGAAACTGCCAATGCCCTCAATTCCTTCTTTACTGACACCATACAATCCCTAGCCCGTCAACTATCCACAGACAATTCTAGTCTCCCTATCTCTTTACCTGGTACTCTTCCAACCTTCCAACTACAACCCATCCCTACTTCTTACATCCACAAAATCATCCAAAAGCTTAAGCCATGTACTCCCTCTGCAGACCAATTACCCTCAGAATACCTGCAAAAAGCAGCTAAATCAGTTGCCTACCCTATTTCCATCCTTATCAATAGAACTCTAACTGAGGGAATCATCCCAGTCATCTGGAAAATCCCCCACATAATCTCCTTACATAAAGGTGGTAACTCTAATGATTTTTCCAATTACAGGCCCATAGCTCTCTTATCTCCCTTAGCAAAGGTTATGGAAAAATGTATTCACCATCAGCTAATGAACCACTTAACCAAACACAACATTTTAGCTAATTGCCAACATGGTTTTAGACAATTTCATAGTACCGCCACAGCTCTCCTTTCATTCACAAACTTTATCAACCACAACCGTAATAACAATTGCCTCACTTCAGCACTCTTTATTGACCTATCAAAAGCTTTTGACATGGTAAATGACCCCTTACTCATAAATACCCTTGAATCCCTCTCTCTAGACACCAAGGCTATCTGCTGGTTCAAGTCCTACCTTAACAACAGGCAACAAGCAGTTCTCTGGGAAAACAAGCTATCTTCCCACCTGCCCATCTCCTTTGGGGTCCCTCAGGGCTCTATGCTAGGACCTCTTCTCTTCTCTTTGTTCATCAATGACCTCCACTCAGCAATCCCTCAAGCTACCTGCATACAATATGCAGACGATTCCACACTCATCTGTTCTGCCAACTCCACATCTGAACTACATTCCCTAACCCAAAAAGTATTCAGCACAGTAGAGACTTGGTTCTTGAAACATTGTCTCATTTTGAATGCCAAAAAGACCAAACTCTTACTCTTCACACCTTCCACTAAGTCCTCCCCCATAAACTTTACAATTAAATCCAACAATGACACCATTATAGCCCCAGACTCTACCACCAAACTGCTAGGTATCACAACTGATAACAACCTCACCTTTGATAACCATATTAACAACACCATTAAAACAGTAAATAGAAAGATGGACTCCTTATATAGAATAAAACCCTTCTTAACCCCAGCATCCCGAACTACAATTGCCCACTCCCATTTAATCTCAACTCTTCTATATGCTTCACCCATATATACTAACCTAAAAAAAGTAATCTGGTCAAACTAGCTAACTCCTATAATAATATAGCCAGATTTGCCACTGGAAACCCTTTTAGAACACACCATTGTCAGAACCTATGGCAACTAGGCTGGTTAGAATTAAACAACATTTTGATACTATCCCAACTTACCATTGTTCATAAAATATTTTACCAACCTAACAACAAACCTATACTTTCCGACCTAATTACTCCCTATAGGAATCTCAACTCCTTACAATCCTCTAGTAAACTTCTTGCTAGCACAAGCAAGTCAAACAACTTGGCAGGGGACTCATTGTTCTCCAATACTGCAGGAAAAAATTGGAATCTTCTGCCACCAGATCTAACTTTACAACCTTCCGTGCAACTCTTTAAACAAAGGCTCAAAACACATCTTAAAACTCACTGGGTATGTCCCTGTTGCAACCCTGACTAATTCCTCTGCTCTCTCTACTGTTATTCTCTGTACTGCCTCCTCATACCAATCTTTACTACTTCACCCCTCCAGAAGTAGTATTTATCTTTAGTAAATTAAACTACCTATGTTAGTAATGTAATTAAATTAAACTAGCTATGTTAGTAATGTAATTCCTCTGAATATACTGTATCTGATCTCAGATATCCTTTCTGCACAGTGACTAGCTAATTCTGTATGTCTATAGGACATTAATGTTAGTTTTTCCTCTCATTAATACTCATGACTAAGTATTCTTAACATCCTTTCTTTGTATAATTTGTACTGGTTGTTTTTAAGTGTTACATTATCTCTGTGTTACTACCGGAGCTTTTCTCCCCTTGCCTCCACTGAAAATGGAAATATATCCAGCTGGACTAGCCCGGTTAACAAATATAAATATAAAATAAAATAAAAATAAATGTTACTTCTGCCCAAGTCCTTCGGCCCTTTCTGATAAACCTGCACCTTCTGTGCCTGCTGTCCCTGCTGAAAATTTTGTGAAGGCATAGGACAAGCTTGTGCATTGGAAATCATCACTTCATTTTGTTGCCCACGCTGCGTTAGACGTTCCAAGCGTCTTGGCCCTTCCTCGTCTTCACTTGCAGTCAATGCTGCCTCATTTTCGATTCTTAAGCGTGTTGCATCAGCCGCTACGTCAGTGCGCCCTGTTGTTACTCTAATATAAGTGTTCCCTTCCTCATATTCTTTAAGGTCGCGCTAAAACGTTATTGTTTGGAGAGGGGGGTTGGAGTCCCTTGAATCTTTCTTGCTTTATATAAACAGGGTTTGTATGTATTTGAAATTTACTTCAGTTTTGAATGATAAAAGTATTTCATATTTGGATGTAGTAGTGTATAAAGAAAATGGCATGTTAGCTACTAAAATTAATAAAAAGAATGTGCAAAACAATGCATATTTACATTTTTCAAGCAAGCATCCCAGATATATGAAAGAAAATATTGTTAAGGGTCAACTGATGAGGGCACATCAACTTACTTTAGATGATGTTGATTTTATTAAAGAGAGCAAAGCTATATGTAACAAGTTTGTAGCTAGAGGCTATTCAAATGAATTAGTGAGAAGTAAACTTAGTGAAGTCAAAAGAACTAGAGAAAATCTAGAAGTTTTTTCTAAGAAAAATATCAATAATGACTTTGGAACTGCTATGCAAATATCGAATAGTGTAGATTCGGAAGCCATCAAACAGATTATCAGAACAAATTGGAAAATTTTGAAGAGCAGTGAAGAAGTACTAGAAGCAGCTGGTAATGGTCCACGCTTTTTGTACAAAAAGGGAAATAGTTTTAAAAACTTTTTCCAAAGCAGTTTAATCTCAGGTCTTTTAGTACAAGAGGCAGGATGGAAAAATGTTTGGCATGCAGGTCTTTTAGTACAAGAGGCAGGATGGAAAAATGTTTGGCATACAATTTCGGTGATTTAATTTATGAAGGAGTCAGTGAAATTGTTATTAATGATGTAAAAATACAAGGTTTACACATGCAAATCAAAGTTTGTTGTTTATCTAATTGTATGTCAGCCTTGCAATGCATTCTATGTTGGCCGTACTAGTAGGGAGCTGTTCAAAAGAATGTATGAACATAAAAGAGCTGTGGAAACTGGCAATGAAGCTAATTCTTTAAGTAAACATTACAAAATGGGGGGGTTGTAAAATCAATTTTAAATTTTTGGTTTTGGGAAATATTGCTGACTATGAGATCAAGTTGAATACTGAAGAGGAGTTGGGATGGTTGGAATATGCATGGCAGGTTAAGTTGAATGCCTGCTATCCCCCTGGGCTAAACAACAGAGAAGATTTTGTAGCCTATTTGAGAAAGAAAGAGTTATGTAATGATATCTTTTAGTATTTAATGAATGAAGTGAGTGGTTTCAATTCAGTCTGAAGAAGTATTGTGTATGAAAAGACGAAAGCGCTTACTGGATTTTTACTGAATTTCTGCATTGAAGCACAGTTTGGTTTATCACCGAGTTTATTATTTTTATTTTATTATCTTTATCAAAAATCCTTGAAAGATGCATACATTTACAAATTCTACACTATCTCATAGATAACAGTCTTCTGACAAAAACACAACTTGGTTTCCACCCATATCACAGCACTACCACAGCCCTTGTCAGCTTTACTAATACCATTAATCAGCACCATAATGATGGTGTCCTTGTTTCATCTATCTTTCTGAATCTCTCTAAGGCATTCAATACTGTTTCACATAACAAATTCTTAACTGTACTTTCTGAACTTAATCTAAGCCACTCCACTCTTGCATGCTTCCAGGACTATATGTCTGGTTTCAGGTTGTATTTAAGCAGTAAAATGGCAAAATAACCAATCTTCTCATAGGTTCATAGGTTGGTACTGGGCTATCTGCCTGAAGGCATATATTAGCCCAGCCACATTGTCGGTATTCACCGCCCCTTTAGTAGTTCCCTAGACCCTTGTACTAGCAGCTAGTACCCTTGGCCCCTATCTAGTAGTGTTGTTGGTGTGATCCCCAGTGTGAACTTTCTGTTACCCATCCACTCATCAAGGTTCCTCTTGAAGAGTGATAGTGAGGGGCTCTGTCTTATGTAGATCGGGACCCTGTTCCATAGTAAGGGAAGTCCCTGTGAAGGAAATCTATCCCTCCAGCATGTCCTATTCATTGTTGTGTTAAGGTTTATATCCCTAGAGTGTGTAGCTCAAGTAGATTTGGTTTTGCTAAGATGCAGCATGTTCAGCAATTCTGGGTTGGACATGGCTCTGTACATTAGACACAGATCGCCTCTGAGAAAGAGGTATGCAACAGAGAACAGTCTTAGCTTTTTCAATTGTGCTGCATAGGGCAACTGTTTGAGGCCAGTAATCCTCTTGGTTAGGTACCTTTGTGGTCTCTCCAGCTGCTGGAGATGTCTAGCCAGGTACATTCCAATTGGTGCAGTGCACTCAATAATGGGTCTGATGAGGGAAGAGTAGAGGGGCACCATTACATTCTTAGATCTTGATGCGAACCCTTTCATGATCAGATGGGTCACATAGAAGGATTTTCTAACCACTTTGGCAACATGGTTATCAAAGGAAAGCTGACTATCTACTTGGGTCCCTAGATCCCTTATTTCTTCTTCAGATTTCAGGGGATTACCTCCTATGTTGTAGTTTGCGGGTACTCTGTTTTTTCCAAAAGGGATTACTACGCATTTGTTTGCATTTAGCTTGAGACCATGGCTCTGACACCATGCATCAGTCTCATTTAGGCCCTTCTGGAGGATCTCCATGTCAGCTGGAGACTCTATTATAGCACCCAGTTTGCAGTCGTCTGCAAACTTAGTCAGCCACAGCCCTTCCGTGCTTGCCTGTACTTCTGAGAAGTATATGCCAAACAGGAGGGGCCCCAGGACAGAGCCCTGAGGCACACCACTCGTTACTGGTCTGGATTCAGACATAGATCCCGCTACTCTTACTTTATGGGATCTGTCTGAGAGCCAGTTTGCGATCCATCTTGTGACATAAGGGTTTATGCCCAGGCTGGTGAGCTTATCAATAATACCTGAATGGGGAATGGTGTCAAATGCTTTAGCAAGGTCAAGGTAAGCTGTGTGTACCTCCTTTCCCTTATCTATAGCCTGAGTAACTGTCTCAAAGAAATCCACCAGGTTCAGGAGGCATGATCTGCCCTTGACGAAGCCGAACTGTGTGGGGTCCAGCGACTGGAGGTTCCCAATCTCTCCATTTATGAGTTCCATAATGATTCACTCCATAGCCTTACAGATCAGACTCGTCAGGCTTATTGGTCGGTAGTTCCCAGGGTCAGTTGTGGCCCCACCCTTGTGAGTGGGACCACCATTGCCGTGCGCCATTCTATGGGCACATATCCTGTGGAGAGGTTGAGACTGAACAGGGTATTAAGATGCGGGGTTAATTCCTTTTGGAGCTTGCGTATGACACAGCCTGGGACACCATCTGGTCCCATGGAGGCAGTGTTTTTAGCTTTAGATAGAGCCTTGTTAACCAATGTATCAGTAATAATTGGACTTGCACAATCCCCTAGGATGGTAATAGACCCTGTAGGTGGTGAGGGGGGGGGGGGATTTGCACTGAACCTGTCAGCCAAGATGTTGTCAATGTCAGAATGGTCAGTGTATTTTGTTCCATTTTGTACTAGCTCAGAACAGACCTGAGCGTTGCCATTTAGGTTTTTGATGTAGCCATAGAAGGCCTTATGGTTATCCTTGGCAACTTTCTTTTCAAAATTAGCTTTAGTTGACTTGATGAGGGCCCTCAATTTCTTACTAATGCTGATCATGATTTTTCTACTTGAGATTTGGCCTTTTTTTGTATAAGTCTCCTCCTTTTATTGTAAAGTTTGCTTATGGCCGGGGTCCACCAGACTGGTTTCTTCTTGCTTGAGGAAGGAGTCTTGGTTTTATTTGTGATAGCACGGTCCATGCAATCCTGAAGATGCATACAGAGTGCCTTGGTGTAGGATTCCGCATCCTGGATATCATTATCCTTCTGCAAGGGAATAGTGAAGCTTTCCACTTCGGATGCCAGTAGTTTGCTTTGGAAAGGTTTTTGACTATGCTTTCCTTGATTGGGGGAGGTGGAGGAGTGAGGATGTCCAGGGTTATCAGTTTGTGGTCGGATCTGACCAAGGAGGGGGTGATAACGGGTGTGGTAAAATGGGCGCCCATATTTGTGATAATTAAATCCAATATGTTGTCCCCTCTAGTGGGGGAACATACTAGTTGTTCAAGGGCATTTGAATTTATAAATTCTATGAATCGCTGAGCATAGGAGTTGGAACATTGGTAGTTCACCCAGTCTAACAAAGGGTAGTTGAAATCACCCAAGATTATGGTGTTGGGTAGGACCTTTATATTTTCCAATGTCTCAAGGAATGCAGAGTGAGCATCTTGGGACATGGTGGGTGATCTATAACAGGCTACGACTTGAAATGTGGTTTTGCCTGCTGATAGTTGCTCATGGATGATCTCTGGGGCCATTTGTACTGCGATCCGGTAACTGAGGCCAGAAGGTATGATATGAATTGTAACCTGGCAGTGCTGGGGTGCTCTCTTGAGCCTTGAACCAGGTTTCCGTCACTGCAAAAACATCGATTTTCTCCATGCTGAGGAGAACCTCGAGTGTGTGCATTTTGAGGTTGAGACTTCTGGCGTTGAGTAGCATTACCCTTAGTTTTTGGTTACCTGTGCTGGTTACGGTGGTTGGTTTGTCCTTTGAGCCTTGCCTAAAAAAGGCACTATGGGGACGGCAAGAGCCTTGGCCAGTATTCGAAAACCTAGGGGTGACAGGTGCAACCCATCTCTGACAAAACAGCGAGGTTTGTCTATCATGTCATCCCAGGCAGACAGACACTGGATCCCCGTAGAATGACACCAGAAGCTTAGCCAATTGTTGACATTGATCATTTTGTCTTTGTATTGTGGTATCATTCTAGGTGAAGGTAGTATGCTACTCAAGGTCAGGGTCATACCAGCTTGGGCTACATGATCAGAGAGCACCTCAATGTCTCTTTTCATGTAGTCCAAGGAGTCATAGGTTCATAGGTTCATAGGTTTATACTAGGCTATCTGCCCTAAGGCATTTATAAGCCTAGCCCAAATTATTGTGGCTTACGCCACCCCTTATATGAAAAAATACTGTGCCCATTAGTTTGTTGTGCCTCTGTCCAGCAGTGACCCAGAGATGATTCCCGGGGTAAACCTATGATCGCCCATCCACAGGTCTAGATTTCTCTTGAACAGAGTCAGCGAGGTGCTCTGCCTCACATGGACCGGGATTTTATTCCACAGCATAGGGAGTCTCTGAGTGATAAATCTATCCCTCCAGCACGTCCTATTTATATCCGTGCTAAGGTTTAAGTCGCTTGCTCTAGTGGTTTTGGTGGATTTGGATTTTTTGAGGTGGAGCATGTCCATTAATTCCGGGTTGGACATGGCCTTGTATGTCAGGCACATGTCACCTCTGAGCAGACGGTATGCGACTGAATAGAGCTGGAGTTTCTTCAATCTGGCAGCATATGACAGATTTTGTAGTCCCTTTATCCTTTTGGTGAGGAACTTTTGGGGTCTCTCCAATTGCTGCAGATGTCGCGTGAGATACGTCCCGATTGGGGCATTGTACTTTCGATCATTGGTCTGATAAGTGAAGAGTATAGGGGAACAATGACCTCACTAGATCTGGATGTGAATCCCTTCATGATCAGGTGGGCAATGTAGAAGGTCTTTCTAGCCACTTTAGCAATGTGAGTGTCAAAGAAAGGCCACTGTCAACCTGGGTCCCCAGGTCCCTGATAACCTCTTCTGTGCTTAGTGGATTGCCACCTATATGGTAGCTTGGGGTTACCTTGTTTTCCCGAAGGGTATGACTATACATTTTTGGCGTTTAACTTCAGGCCATGGCTCTGGCACCAGCTATCTGTTTCCGTGAGTCCCTTCTGAAGGATATCCGTGTCCGATGCACTTTCCACTATGGCGCCCAGTTTGCAGTCATCTGCAAACTTTGTCAGCCAAAGTCCTCCCATGTTGGCCTGTACTTCTGAGAAGTAGATGCCAAACAATAGGGGCCAAGGACCGAGCCCTGTGGGACACCACTTGTGACCGGCTTGGAGTCTGACACAGCGCCAGCAACTCTAACCCTGTGGGTTCTGTCCTTGCCAGTTTGCAACCCATCTTGTGACATATGGGTTTACATTTAAGCTGGTAAGTTTTTCTACAATACCGAGTGGGGTATTGTGTCGGCCTTTGCAAGGTCAAGGTAGGCTGTATGGACTGCCTTTCCCTCATCAATGGCCTTGGTGACTATTTGAAGAAGTCGACCAAGTTCAAAAGGCATGATCTTCCCTTGACAAAGCCAAACTGGGTCGGGTCCAATGTCTGCAAGTCCCCTATATCTTTGTTTATGAGCTCCATTATGATCCTCTCCATAGCTTTGCAGACTAGACTTGTTAAGCTTATGGGGCGGTAATTACCAGGGTCCGTAGAGGCCACCTTTGTGGAGTGGGACCACAGTTGCCGTGACGCCACTCCTTGGGCACGTATCCTGTGGTAAGGCTGAGATTAAACAGCTGCCTTATGTGCGGGTTTAATTCGTGTAGCACACAGCCGGGGACACCATCCGGTCCCATTGATGCTGTGTTTTTAGCTTTAGAGAGAGCAGCTTTCACCTGCGCATTTGAGATGTCCGGGAGGCTACACTCGGCTGGGATAGTTATCTCTCCTTTAGGGGGAGAGGGGTGAAGTTTGCACTGAACCTGTCTGCCAGTATGTTGGCAATGTCTGTGGGTTCAGTGACTTTTGTATTCTACAATGAATTCACCAGGTCTACGTAAAAAGATATAAATAATAAAATAAATGTATTTCCCAAAATTGGGCCTTTTGATAACGCCTTTGTCTGTCCCGTGAAATTTTAGAAGGAATTGTCTTGGAAATCATCACTTCATTTTGTTGCCCACGCTGCGTTAGACGTTCCAAGCGTCTTGGCCCTTCCTCGTCTTCACTTGCAGTCAATGCTGCCTCATTTTCGATTCTTAAGCGTGTTGCATCAGCCGCTATGTCAGTGCACCCTGTTGTTACTCTAATATAAGTGTTCCCTTCCTCATATTCTTTAAGGTCGCGCTAAAACGTTATTGTTTGGAGAGGGGGGTTGGAGTCCCTTGAATCTTTCTTGCTTTATATAAACAGGGTTTGTATGTATTTGAAATTTACTTCAGTTTTGAATGATAAAAGTATTTCATATTTGGATGTAGTAGTGTATAAAGAAAATGGCAAGTTAGCTACTAAAATTAATAAAAAGAATGTGCAAAACAATGCATATTTACATTTTTCAAAAAAGGATCCCAGATATATGAAAGAAAATATTGTTAAGGGTCAACTGATGAGGGCACATCAACTTACTTTAGATGATGTTGATTTTATTAAAGAGAGCAAAGCTATATGTAACAAGTTTGTAGCTAGAGGCTATTCAAATGAATTAGTGAGAAGTAAACTTAGTGAAGTCAAAAGAACTAGAGAAAATCTAGAAGTTTTTTTCAAAGAAAAATATCAATAATGACTTTGGAACTGCTATGCAAATATCGAATAGTGTAGATTCGGAAGCCATCAAACAGATTATCAGAACAAATTGGAAAATTTTGAAGAGCAGTGAAGAAGTACTAGAAGCAGCTGGTAATGGTCCACGCTTTTTGTACAAAAAGGGAAATAGTTTTAAAAACTTTTTCCAAAGCAGTTTAATCTCAGGTCTTTTAGTACAAGAGGCAGGATGGAAAAATGTTTGGCATGCAGGTCTTTTAGTACAAGAGGCAGGATGGAAAAATGTTTGGCATACAATTTCTGTGATTTAATTTATGAAGGAGTCAGTGAAATTGTTATTAATGATGTAAAAATACAAGGTTTACACATGCAAATCAAAGTTTGTTGTTTATCTAATTGTATGTCAGCCTTGCAATGCATTCTATGTTGGCCGTACTAGTAGGGAGCTGTTCAAAAGAATGTATGAACATAAAAGAGCTGTGGAAACTGGCAATGAAGCTAATTCTTTAAGTAAACATTACAAAATGGGGGGGGGGGGGTTGTAAAATCAATTTTAAATTTTTGGTTTTGGGAAATATTGCTGACTATGAGATCAAGTTGAATACTGAAGAGGAGTTGGGATGGTTGGAATATACATGGCAGGTTAAGTTGAATGCCTGCTATCCCCCTGGGCTAAACAACAGAGAAGATTTTGTAGCCTATTTGAGAAAGAAAGGGTTATGTGATGATATCTTTTAGTATTTAATGAATGAAGTGAGAGGTTTCAATTCAGTCTGAAGAAGTATTGTGTATGAAAAGACGAAAGCGCTTACTGGATTTTTACTGAATTTCTGCATTGAAGCACAGTTTGGTTTATCACCGAGTTTATTATTTTTATTTTATTATCTTTATCAAAAATCCTTGAAAGATGCATACATTCACAAATTCTACACTATCTCATAGATAACAGTCTTCTGACAAAAACACAACTTGGTTTCCACCCATATCACAGCACTACCACAGCCCTTGTCATCTTTACTAATACCATTAATCAGCACCATAATGATGGTGTCCTTGTTTCATCTATCTTTCTGAATCTCTCTAAGGCATTCAATACTGTTTCACATAACAAATTCTTAACTGTACTTTCTGAACTTAATCTAAGCCACTCCACTCTTGCATGCTTCCAGGACTATATGTCTGGTTTCAGGTTGTATTTAAGCAGTAAAATGGCAAAATAACCAATCTTCTCATAGGTTCATAGGTTGGTACTGGGCTATCTGCCTGAAGGCATATATTAGCCCAGCCACATTGTGCGGTATTCACCGCCCCTTTAGTAGTTCCCTAGACCCTTGTACTAGCAGCTAGTACCCTTGGCCCCTATCTAGTAGTGTTGTTGGTGTGATCCCCAGTGTGAACTTTCTGTTACCCATCCACTCATCAAGGTTCCTCTTGAAGAGTGATAGTGAGGGGCTCTGTCTTATGTAGATCGGGACCCTGTTCCATAGTAAGGGAAGTCCCTGTGAAGGAAATCTATCCCTCCAGCATGTCCTATTCATTGTTGTGTTAAGGTTTATATCCCTAGAGTGTGTAGCTCGAGTAGATTTGGTTTTGCTAAGATGCAGCATGTTCAGCAATTCTGGGTTGGACATGGCTCTGTACATTAGACAGAGATCGCCTCTGAGAAAGAGGTATGCAACAGAGAACAGTCTTAGCTTTTTCAATTGTGCTGCATAGGGCAACTGTTTGAGGCCAGTAATCCTCTTGGTTAGATACCTTTGTGGTCTCTCCAGCTGCTGGAGATGTCTAGCCAGGTACATTCCAATTGGTGCAGTGTACTCAATAATGGGTCTGATGAGGGAAGAGTAGAGGGGCACCATTACATCCTTAGATCTTGATGCGAACCCTTTCATGATCAGATGGGTCACATAGAAGGATTTTCTAACCACTTTGGCAACATGGTTATCAAAGGAAAGCTGACTATCTACTTGGGTCCCTAGATCCCTTATTTCTTCTTCAGATTTCAGGGGATTACCTCCTATGTTGTAGTTTGCGGGTACTCTGTTTTTTCCAAAAGGGATTACTACGCATTTGTTTGCATTTAGCTTGAGACCATGGCTCTGACACCATGCATCAGTCTCATTTAGGCCCTTCTGGAGGATCTCCATGTCAGCTGGAGACTCTATTATAGCACCCAGTTTGCAGTCGTCTGCAAACTTAGTCAGCCACAGCCCTTCCGTGCTTGCCTGTACTTCTGAGAAGTATATGCCAAACAGGAGGGGCCCCAGGACAGAGCCCTGAGGCACACCACTCGTTACTGGTCTGGATTCAGACATAGATCCCGCTACTCTTACTTTATGGGATCTGTCTGAGAGCCAGTTTGCGATCCATCTTGTGATATAAGGGTTTATGCCCAGGCTGGTGAGCTTATCAATAATACCTGAATGGGAATGGTGTCAAATGCTTTAGCAAGGTCAAGGTAAGCTGTGTGTACCTCCTTTCCCTTATCTATAGCCTGAGTAACTGTCTCAAAGAAATCCACCAGGTTCAGGAGGCATGATCTGCCCTTGACGAAGCCGAACTGTGTGGGGTCCAGCGACTGGAGGTTCCCAATCTCTCCATTTATGAGTTCCATAATGATTCACTCCATAGCCTTACAGATCAGACTCGTCAGGCTTATTGGTCGGTAGTTCCCAGGGTCAGTTGTGGCCCCACCCTTGTGAGTGGGACCACCATTGCCGTGCGCCATTCTATGGGCACATATCCTGTGGAGAGGTTGAGACTGAACAGGGTATTAAGATGCGGGGTTAATTCCTTTTGGAGCTTGCGTATGACACAGCCTGGGACACCATCTGGTCCCATGGAGGCAGTGTTTTTAGCTTTAGATAGAGCCTTGTTAACCAATGTATCAGTAATAATTGGACTTGCACAATCCCCTAGAATGGTAATAGACCCTGTAGGTGGTGGTGGTGGGGGGGGGGATTTGCACTGAACCTGTCAGCCAAGATGTTGTCAATGTCAGAATGGTCAGTGTATTTTGTTCCATTTTGTACTAGCTCAGAACAGACCTGAGCGTTGCCATTTAGGTTTTTGATGTAGCCATAGAAGGCCTTATGGTTATCCTTGGCAACTTTCTTTTCAAAATTAGCTTTAGTTGACTTGATGAGGGCCCTCAATTTCTTACTAATGCTGATCATGATTTTTCTACTTGAGATTTGGCCTTTTTTTGTATAAGTCTCCTCCTTTTATTGTAAAGTTTGCTTATGGCCGGGGTCCACCAGACTGGTTTCTTCTTGCTTGAGGAAGGAGTCTTGGTTTTATTTGTGATAGCACGGTCCATGCAATCCTGAAGATGCATACAGAGTGCCTTGGTGTAGGATTCCGCATCCTGGATATCATTATCCTTCTGCAAGGGAATAGTGAAGCTTTCCACTTCGGATGCCAGTAGTTTGCTTTGGAAACATTTTTGACTATGCTTTCCTTGATTGGGGGAGGTGGAGGAGTGAGGATGTCCAGGGTTATCAGTTTGTGGTCGGATCTGACCAAGGAGGGGGTGATAATGGGTGTGGTACAATGGGCGCCCATATTTGTGATAATTAAATCCAATATGTTGTCCCCTCTAGTGGGGGAACATACTAGTTGTTCAAGGGCATTTGAATTTATAAATTCTATGAATCGCTGAGCATAGGAGTTGGAACATTGGTAGTTCGCCCAGTCTAACAAAGGGTAGTTGAAATCACCCAAGATTATGGTGTTGGGTAGGACCTTTATATTTTCCAATGTCTCAAGGAATGCAGAGTGAGCATCTTGGGACATGGTGGGCGATCTATAACAGGCTACGACTTGAAATGTGGTTTTGCCTGCTGATAGTTGCTCATGGATGATCTCTGGGGCCATTTGTACTGCGATCCGGTAACTGAGGCCGGAAGGTATGATATGAATTGTAACCTGGCAGTGCTGGGGTGCTCTCTTGAGCCTTGAACCAGGTTTCCGACACTGCAAAAACATCGATTTTCTCCATGCTGAGGAGAACCTCGAGTGTGTGCATTTTGAGGTTGAGACTTCTGGCGTTGAGTAGCATTACCCTTAGTTTTTGGTTACCTGTGCTGGTTACGGTGGTTGGTTTGTCCTTTGAGCCTTGCCTAAAAAAGGCACTATGGGGACGGCAAGAGCCTTGGCCAGTATTCGAAAACCTAGGGGTGACAGGTGCAACCCATCTCTGGCAAAACAGCGAGGTTTGTCTATCATGTCATCCCAGGCAGACAGACACTGGATCCCCTTAGAATGACACCAGAAGCTTAGCCAATTGTTGAAATTGATCATTTTGTCTTTGTATTGTGGTATCATTCTAGGTGAAGGTAGTATGCTACTCAAGGTCAGGGTCATACCAGCTTGGGCTACATGATCAGAGAGCACCTCAATGTCTCTTTTCATGTAGTCCAAGGAGTCATCTGCTTGTTACTTTAGGTGTTCCACAAGGGTCTATACTAGGTCCGCTCCTTTTTACCATATTCACCAACAACCATCACTCTGCCACCCTCCATGCAACCTTAGTTCAATATGCAGATGATTCTACCCTAATCTGTTCAGCCCCAACACTACAGCAGCTTCAAACAATTACACAGGAATCCTTTACTGCAGTAAAATCCTGGTTATCCAATGCACAGCTCACAGTTCATATTTAATTCTAACAAAACTAAGCTGATGCTATTTCAACCCACAAAAGCCATTGATCCCACCCCCGCATTCATAATCACTTAACAATACCCACATTACACCAGTCACCCAAACCAAACTTCTAGGTGTTATTATAGACCAAAACATGAAGTGCGACTTACACATTACCCAATCAATAAAAAAGTTCATAAAAAACACAGAACTCTATATAGATGTGAAAAATTCTTTAACAGTACTACCAAGACCATGATTGTATGAACCCACCTAGTCTCCACTCTCCTATACACATTCCCCATATTCATAAACCTTAATAAATCAGACAACTAAACTAAACAGTTGTTACAACAAAATAGCAAAATTCGCCACAGATTCAGCTTATCGGTCACATCACTGCCAGGCCCTCAAACAACTATCCTGGCTAGGACTATCCAATCTACTCACCCTTAACCAACTTACAATGGCCCATCAGATACTTTTCCACCCTGCAAAAACACCAGCCTTACAAGACCTATTAAATCACTATTCAAACAAACATTTACTAAGATCTAGCAACAAAGCTCTAAGTAACATTGCCAGAAGTAACAACAGTGCTGGTGACTCCCCTGTATTCCAACTACATTGTTAAAATCTGGAACACTATGCTCTTTACTGTAAGGTCAACAGCCAACAAAATTACCTTTAAAACTCTTCTCAGATTCCCACCTACATAGTTCATAGATATGTGTGTGCAATGACCCAGTCTAAAGCAACTACTCTGACTCAGGCTATGCAAACTAACACAATATTTCTCTTTCTTGCAAATCACCCTGATTCTACAACTGCTTTTCAAGTTTCTTCATTTAGAAGTCCAGCATAGCCTAGTCTAATCTTTTCACCTAATTGTTTCCCGCTGCACTTATGTTAACAATACTGTTAAGCACATTGTTCTTCTCTGTTTTACTTTCATAAAAAGGCATTCCTGCTACATACATACAATGATCTCTGTTATTGTATTAAGTTGAGAAGCTATATGATACAACAATTATTTTTGACAGTATTAAGCTATGCTCTCAATCTATAATGTGTATATCTATGACTGGTCTTCTACTGCCTTAAGTTGAGCTCTTTTTCCATAAAACTGTTATGTACATTATATTTAGGTCTTATACTATTTGCAGTTATACTGGAGCTTTTCTCCCCGGGGCTGTGCTGAAAATGGACATCGGACTTTCCCCGTAAACAAATGTAAAATAAAATAAATAAACAGTCAGAAAACATTGACAGACATTTGAGCTGCAGACTTCATACCCTTCAGAAAATTCATTCTAATGCAAAACCTGTTATTCTATCAATTTTCTACAATTCTACAATTGTGCAATCTAAGGCATTTGTTACAGTAGCACACAATAAACTTATTAAGTTTCTTTCTGATCTAAATCTCAGTCAACAGTGCACCCTGCTGAAATGAAATGAAATGTAAATGTGTTATTGTAGCTGAATTAAATGTATATGTTTTAATGCAGGATACTAGCACAGCAAATGTTAACTTTAAGAAAAATAAAGAAAATGTAAGTTTGATGTTAAATCATTAAAAGGCACTCCATAGTGCTGAACAGGACTGGAAATGCTGGGTCTGGGGAACAGCCTTTGTCCATTAACTCACTGAAAAAAAGCAAGGTCCCACGCACTACCATAAACATTTGGATGTGTAATATGGCTGTCTGTGCTAACTTCCTGTCTCAGCTTCAAAGGGGAATACCGTGAGATCCTAGAGTCAGGTGACCGGATGAGGTCATTCTGCCAGCCTTCTTGGAAATTATATTTTAGATATTACAAAGAGAAATCTCAGAGTTTTGAGTATTCTGTTTGGGAAGCTTGACTAGAAAGACCCTCACCCACAGCATCTTTCCTTGTGGTAGTAAGTAACTTAAGTAGGGAACAGTAATTCTCTTAGATTCAGTCAGGAATATAGTGGTGCTTAGTTTAGATATTGTTTTTCTTTACTTGTCTTAGTCTGTCCATCAATGTTCTTGTCAATATTTCCTGTCATCTGAACTCTCACCACTGCTTAGCCTTAAAGCAACTTAAATGGTTAAAATTACCACAGCTCCTCCTTTATAACCAACTTCCTCTAGCCCATAAAATTCTGTATCACCCTGACAAAAACAAAAAAAAACAAAAAATAAAAAAACGGTTCTAAAAAACCTACTTCACTCCTACCCCATTAAGAGAGTGTTACATTTTAATAATAAACTCCTCCTGGATGTAACTAAAGCCAATAATACAGCAGGTGAATCCCTCTGCTCAAATTTTATAACTAGAATGGAATTCTTTACCCACCAACTTAACAGCTACAACCTCAATAACACAATTCAAAAAAATCTTTAAAAGCTCACCTGGCTGATACTTGTCTCTGCTCTTGTGCCACTCCTGGCTAGCACAACTCCACAATATAACACTATTATTTCTTTCCTTAACTATGTTTCACACTTACTAACCAGTAACTGTCTACTTTCTCCTTCTTCTTTCCACAGAACCTGCACAGTGTAATCAACTTGTTCCATGCAGGACTTCCTGTCTGTTTCTCTGACTTATGTAATATAGGGAATGTCCTATATCTCTCAGACTTATGATGTGTATGACTGACTATGCTTGTCACACTTCCAGTATCATGACACCTTCCCTTACTTGTAAAACTGTATATAATGGTTACCATGAATGAAATGTGTACTTTATTATAACCCTTCCTGCATTGTGACACTTTCCCTAAATTGTATATATTAACTTCTGTGTATGAATTTTGTTTATCCTTCATTTATTGCAACAACTATTGTTCATAAACATGGAGCTTTTCTCCCCAGGCTTCTGCTGAAAAAAGACTTGTGCCCAGTCAGACTTTCCCGGTAAGTAACCAAATGTAAAATAAAGTAAATAAATACATAAATTATAAGTATGATACTTAAAAAGTGTCCCTATTTTTGGGCATTTGTCCCCCATTATATATGGCTTTGTCCAGATTTCTTGCTCTAATAGGTTAAGAGGTGTGTATATGGGTCATATTTTGACATCCAAAGAATCAAAATTGACTTTTATAAAACCATTTCTTGAAATACCCAGTAAGGCCTTCCTCTTATCTGTAGGTGGTGACATTAATATAGTGTGGACGGGACAAGGATGGGGTTTGCTACTGTGCATCCAAGGGTGGTCTGAATCAAAGGCTGATCTGATCTAGAGTCTCAGTTCTTGATACTCAGTCGAATCGCCCAAAAGTAATGTACTCTGATTTTGTTGCGTGTGGCTTCCCTGCCACTCCCGACCTTGGGCAGTATGTACATTTTTTTAAGACAGACAGTGTTGCCTGTTGAGTGACTGTACTTATTTGACTTAGAATGTAAGAAAAACCTTTTTCTGGATGGTAAAATATTAAGAATTGCTTAGGTTCAGTGACACTTTACATGGTTGCTTTCTCCATCCAGGACTGTTGAAATTGGTATATTAAAAACAGAAATTCCCAGGGGCGGCCCGTGCTATTGGATTGCAGGACTGCAGCCCTCCCAGCTGTAAAATAAGAAAAGTAAACAAAATATAAAATAACCGCAAATCCCGGAACATCGGGCAAGCGCACTCGCGGCATTTCCAATACTCACACTGCTGGTGAACCAGTCTGGAGCATGTGCACAGAATCCAGACTGTCTCCACCAGCAGTCCGTACTACAACATGTGCATCTATATTTTCCCAGCAGTCTATGCAGTAGTTCTAACTGCATAGACTGGAAGGGGATCGGACTGCAACGTCCGCAGGCAGGGTGGTCTCGTGGGACAGAGAGAACGAGGCTTAGGTTCTCTCACAGGATAACAGCTCCTCAGCTGGCAATGATGGTGCAGGATACAGTGCAATGAATGATGAAGCTTCGGAGTGTTCATAGGTTCATAGGTTCGTACTAGGCTATCTGCCCTAGGGCATTTATAAGCCTATAGCCCAGCCAGTATGTAAGCACCACCCCTCCCTTAGGAATACTCGCCCTTTTTTTTTACTATGCCTCTGTCTAGTAGTGACAAAGAGATGAGATGACCCCCGGTAAACCCCGATCTCTCCCATCATCTGCGTCGATTTCTTGAATAGAGTCAGAGTCAGGCTCTCCTAAAATGGACTGGGATTCTGTTCCAGAGTGTAGGGGAGCCTCTGGGTTATGATCTGTCCCCTCCAGCCGTTCTATTTATTTCTGTGTTGAGGAGTTTAGGTCTTGTTGTTCTGCTCTGGCTCTGGTGGATTTCTTTTTTGGAGCATGTCCATTAATTCAGGATTGGACATGGCCTTAGTGTGTGTATGTAAAATGCCCCAGTCACTACATGGTGGTGGGTAGAGAATAAGGCTTGAACCCTGTACCTTGGGCCCAAATGGCAAGAGCCTTAATTCCATACCCACCACCATTTGTAAAAAAATGCAGATTTTTGCCTCATATTTGTTCTGTTCCTCATAAAATCTGTGGTTTGTGTATTTTTGTTTCTCAGCACAGTCAGTTGTGCAGTGGTGCAGTGGTACCATTGTTGCCTAACAGCTAGAGGTTGTCTGGTTTGATTCTTGGCTGGGGTGCCTTCTATGTGGAGTCTGCATGTCCTTCCTGTGTTTGTGTGGGTTTGCTCTGGTGTCCTCTCATCTTACAAAGACATGTCTGGAGTGTTTCTTCCTCTGCCAACAATTGCCTTTTGTTCCAAGTCAGACTTCCCTGGTTAACAAATGTTAAATAAATAAAAATGACAAGCATTGGAATTTCAGACTTCATATTCTTCAGAAAGTACATGGTAACACAAAACCTATTATTATAGCAAGTTTCTAAGTTTATAAGATGGGTATTTGAAATTTGTCCCTATATTTGGGACTGTATTCCCCCATTATTGGCTTTGTCCACGTATTTTGTGCCAAGGCTGAGAGCTATGGTGATAACCAAACTCACTGAATATATTTTGAGGCTGTATTCCCCATTATTAGCTTTGTTCAGGTGTTTTGTGCTAAGATGTTGACAGCTATGGTGAGAACTGAATTCACTGAATGTAGCCATTTAAGTTTCAGTCTTCCTCTTTCATAAAATAGATAATTGATTTGGCATAGTGGCATGTTGCTGTGACTGTTTTTCACAGGATCCTGGGTTCAATGCTTAGCAATAAAATGCATGGTGGTAACACAGCATTTTATTCTAGCAATTTTCCAACATTATACAAGCAATGTTTAAAATGTGTCCCTGTTTTTTGGTCTCTCCCCCCCCCAAATTTTGACTTTTTCCAGATTTCTTGTGTTGCAAAGTTCAGAGATACAGCTGAGTGTCAAGTAGATTTTACAAAAAGCTGAGAGGTGCAGGGGAACAAAAGTTTAGTGATGCTTATGCTGAGTCTGCTTGCATTGTTAATAGCACAACCAGTAGTGTACTTGCTTTTGATGCAAAAGGCTGTGGGTTCTACTCCCGCAGTAGGTAAATGCATTGCTGATACTGTACTGTACTGTAAAGGGGGTGGATGCTGCACTCCTTTTTGGTGAAGATACCTTGTAACTCTGAACCTGCTATCAGTTTGCCATCCATTCCCTATTGCAATTATTAGATGACTTTTACTTCTTCAGAGATTGTGCATATTTACTGATACTTTGACCATGTTTTCCCCATGAAACAAGTAGATAGTTGTTGTCAGGCTTATAATTTTTTAATGAAACATAGGCAATTTATTCCTCAAGGGTAACAGACACTTTATTTGTAGATGAAACAATGACATATAAAGTTGTTTGCTAGCAACAACCTCTTCATTAGTTACAGCTTTCTTTAATGTGGAATTATTTATATGACTTTTACTTTTTCAGAGATTGTGCATATTTACTGATACTGGTGGACTGTAGAAATTTGAGTAGACTTTTTTGATAGAAATGTTCTGATTTGGACAGTTTTGTCGTTATTGGTGCATGCATTTTTTTTCGTTGTTTACTGGAAAAATGTTTTGAATTGGGCAGTTTCGTCATTATTGGTGCATGCATTTTGTTTCATTGTTTACTGGAAAAATGTTCAAAACAAATTTAAAACGCCCTCTACAGCTGTACTATATTGTACAAGGAATATAATTTAATAAAATCAGAAAGGTGTATCAAAGACCACGTGTATGTTTCATGTGCAAGGGGCCTATGATTTGAAAACAGCCCGAAGTTCAATGAATGTGAGTTTCAAGGACAGAGAAGTTTTAATGCTAAGTCTGTTTGCATTGTGAGATTGCATTGCTTTGTTTAGCAGATGTCTTAGTGTTTGTGCTGTAAAATGCAAAATAAAACTTTCAAATGAAGTCCAAATCATTGTAGAAGTAAAGCAGTATTCACATTAGTGTTTATGGTAAATGGGATGAAATAGCCAAGTAATGGTTCATTGAAATAGCTGAAGGGGGGGAGGCTCCATTCGACCATGATTTTTTGAGGGGGAAGGGCGGCAAACTCAAAGACAGCCCAGACTGAATTATACCTCTCAACTGTCCATATTTTCACAGAATGAATAGATTTTTGCTTCTTATTTTTGGTTTGTTTCTCATTAAATGTGTGGTTTTCTGGCAAATAATTTAGGAATTAAGTCACTAAATAATGACAGACACTGAGTTTCAGACTTCATAACCTTTCGAAAAATGCATGCTAAAGCAAGACATGTTATTCTATCAACTGTCCCAGTTTATACAACAATTTTTTGTACTGTTTATAAGTATATTTGGCCTTGTCCAGATTTCCTGCATTAACAGGTTGAGAGGTATGTACAAATAAATTGCTTTAAATAATTAGGCATATCCAAACCTCTGAACTGTCTCCAATTTTGACTCAAAATGTTGCTCTTCCCCTAATAATCCCACCGCAAAATGGCAATTTTGGAAGAAAGTGTGGAGGGTTTACAATTAAGAAATAACTGTAATAATCAGAGTTATAGATTACTTTTATTTCAGAAATGCATGCATATTCTTTTATTTTGTCAGCTGCTCATGTTAGCGGTACTAATATTAAAAAGGTGTCCCTTTTTGACAGGTTCCCAACTGTATTGTGTGGCTATTTTATATTTTTGCATCACATTTGGTCCATTTTTCATAAAATTGTGTTTTTTTTGGCAAATTAGTAGCAAATCATTAAAGACTGAAGTTAGAAAATAATGACAGACATTTGTGTTTCAGATGTCATACCCTTCAGAAATTCATACTAATGCAAGACCTACTACTCTATTACCTTTCTAAGTTTATAAGAGCAATATTTAAAATTGCCCTTATTTTTGGGCCTTGTCCCACTTCTATGTATGGCTTTGTCCAGATTTCTTGCTCTGAGGTTGAGAGGTATGACAAATGTTTCAGGGCCATCACAGTCAGCCAGAGACATTTCAAATTGTGACATACTTGTTGCACCCCACTCCCCCGTGTAGTGACTCTGGATGTGTCCAAGCAAGGCAAGGAGCAGTTATGCAGTGTAAATGTGCAGAGTATCTCCTCATCCAAGGTAGACACAAGTACTACTTTTATTCTGCCCTTGATTTTGCAGAATGTTTGGGTTTGTCATATTTTTATACTGTTGATTTATGCTTATTATTACTCAGAAAGTGCCTGTTGCTCTGTGTTTAAGTAGCAATGCTTTAATGACCATCAGGTAAGCTTGTCTGAGATTGTAAGATGCAAGTAAGCTTTAATAAGCATACTGTTAAAGAATTGCCAACAGTGAAAGCTTTTCTGTTGCCATGCAGAGAATACTTGCATAATTAGATAATGTATAAACCTTGGGTATTGAAATGCCTATGACAATATTTGTAATAAAGGACAGGATTACATTATTATTTTATGAAGCTCATTACATTTGTTGGAGACTTGCAGTCATCGTTGCAGGCTTTACCTGTAAACCAAACAGAATGCCAGTCTACCGTGTGTGGTCCATTACCTGTACAGTAATCCTTTAAGCAATGTATCTTGAGCTTGTTTCTTGTTTGCTTTTCATTTTTTACTTTGATCATGTTTTCCCCATGAAACAAGTGGATAGTTGTCAGGAAGCAGGTCTTTTTTGGATAAGAAACATTTTTACAAGTGGGGGTATCACAGAGATTGCTTTCACCATGTTACCTGGTACTTTAATAAAGCTGAATATAAATTATAATTGGAACTGGAATACAAGGAGAAGTTGTTTGAGTTGAGTGCTGCTTGTTTTTCTTGTACTTGATTTTGACTGGCATTCCAGTGATGTATTTAAAAAGTAATTTATTTTTTCATGCCTCACAGTCTTTTTGTTTCTCTCTAGATAGCTCAGAATTAGTTCAAAATGATGTGAAAATTACTGAACCTACACACATTGCCAACATACTGGCTGACAGGTTCAGTGCAAACTTCACCCCCCCCTCCCCCCCAAAACAGCATCCATGGGACCGATGGTGTGTCGGCTGTGTGCTTCAAACACTCAATGAGAATTTAAACCCACAGTTAGGACAGCTGTTTAATCTTAGCCTCACCTCAGGATACGTCAAAGGGCAAGGTGGGACTGTGGTGTGGTCCTCATAGGGAGGTGTGCCTCTCAGACACCTGACCCTGGACACGACTGATTTATTTGAAAAGCCTTATCTGCAAAGCCAATGAAGAGGAGGGAAATGGATGGAGGATAAAAATAATAGGAACTTGCAGACTTTAAGCCTGTCACAAGTGGTGTCCCACAGGGCTCAGTCCTAAAGTTTGCAGATGACTGCAAACTGGGCGCCATAGTCGAAAATGTTGCTAAAGTAGTTAGGAAAACCTTCTATATCACCCACCTGATCATGAAGGGATTCACATCTAGATCAAGGGAGTCATCGCCCCCCTGTACTCATCACTTATTAGACCTATGATTGAGGTAAATGCCCCCGTTGAATGAAAGGATAAAGGGTCTCAAAAATATGTCTATGCCCGACTGAAGAAAGAACTCCAGCTATTCAGTCTCTCATCTAGCTCTCTCAGAGGTGACCTGCTGCCTATGATAATAAGTAAGCTGTCATACAGCTAATGCATTGAAATATTCTTCTACACTTCACATTGTCTTGATTGCACTCTCATAATGACGATTTGGCACCTAGGGCAGCGTATTTAATTAAAGTTCCAGGTTTTGTGGTTTTGAGCATAGCTCCTCCCCTTTCTGGTTGACCACACCCCTTCCCATTGTCCCCACCCATTCAGCTGTCTCAAGCAGCCCCACCCCCTTCGATTTGAACTCACCAGCCGCCACTGGAAATTCCAGTTTTCATCTTAAAAAAAAATCACCCTTTCAAATACCAACATTCATAACTCTCAAATAATCAGGGACATATTTCAACAGAATCAAGCACAAACCCAGACAAAATCAAAGACAATCAGAGACATTTTTAAAATATGAGTACTGTTAACTTGACACATTGGCAGAATAAAAGAATGTTAATTACTATACATTTCGTGAAATAAAATAAATCTATACCTCTTACTTACTGCCATTATTTATCCAGTATAATTCACCACCTTTTCTCCGAGTCACAAGTTTTAGGAGGGATTAAGAGGGACAGAGCTAAATTATGGAGTTTAAATCACGGACAGTTGAGAAGTACGGCTGCCTAGAATGTCAGCAATTTATCTTTGTTTACTTCCGCACACCCTCTAGACAGGTGCTTAAGGCATAGCTCTCAACCTTCAATCTTCAAAACGAGGAACACTCGCCTTCATAATGTGGAACAAATGGGCAAAATGTGGAACACATACTAATGGCTTACTAACAACTTCAACTAGGAAGGTCATAGGATGTTTAAAATATGCTGGTTTTACTTATAAAGAAGATCCTTTAATTAATTAATATGATTAATTTCTATTTGCCATGGATTTCACTTAAATAATTCCTAACACTGAATGTGTGACAGACTTTCAATGTGGAACTTTGAGGTACTTCGAGGAACATGTACTTTTTAAAGACCCCAAATGAGGTACGTTCCTCGTAATGAGGTACACGAGCAGTATGGCTTAAGGTGCTTTTTGCAGTCATCGTTGTTTTGTTTATTTAGATACACCTTTACTTCCCTACTTTTCCTTTTATTTATTATTGATGGCATAATAAGATGCACATTCCACTAAACCCTCAGCCACTATTAACAGAGTACCAGCTTTTAATGATGATAAATAAAATAAAAATAACGAGTAATTTTAAAAATGATAACGAGTCAGGAAGAGCCTTTTCCTGTTTTCCAGTAAAGCTTTCTCATAGATTTAGGGAAAACGAGTCTCTGTGTAGGGCTGGTTTAGTTATTTAACAATTCAGGCATGCTTTAATATTTAACGGCACGAAAAAAAATCAGTATGTGAGGTGCGTAAATCATAGCGCAAACATTTTTTTGTAAATAATCTGGAATGCACACAATAAAATAAAGAGGGGCAGTGTTGACATTTTTTCTTTTTTTACAAGAAAATTTAATAGACGAACAGGTTTTGCATTGACATATAATTTGATGGTTAAGCACGAAACTAAAACATCTAGCATTATTGACTGTATTGATAACCAAAACATACGAAGGGGGAGGCAATGTGTGTGTGTGTGTGTGCGCGTATATAGACACATTTAAAATCTGGGGACTGTCCGGAGGTATGTTTCCAAGTGGTGCTTCAGTGTCAACAGGTGATAACTTCGTTCACATTGACAAAAACAGTTCCTCAAATGTTGGCTTCAACCCGCTGAAAGACATGAAGGTGCCGCTAGGCGCCGCTGTTACAGATACAAACAAACGAGGAGAGAGGTGGTCAATCATTTTTGTCTTCGTTTCCTGCTGTCACCTGAATTGCCAACACGAGAGTCATTCTGATATTGTAAGTACGATTCGCTAAGACTGTTGTATATAACACTTTGTTTGCTCCTCCCATCATTGTCCAACGTGAAGGAAGCTGAGAGACTGTGAGGGTATTACAAAGAAGTCAACTAGTAATTGTTACCGTAATGTCTGCTTCCCGGTTCGGTAGTAACGAGCTGAATGGTATGCCCGTACCGAAGGGAGGGGCTGCAGCTTCTCAACACAGCCAGAACGGTAAGGGGGAGGGCAGGGCCTGCGTGTTGGGTTCAGGGTGAGCCCATAAAGTATAGAAAGGCCCCAGTGGCTGAGCTAGTTTGTCAGATGTGCAGATCATGTGTTTTTTTTTAGTAATCACTCATGGGAGAAGAGAGGAGGGACAAGTGTTTTTATGCACTGTTACTCGGTATCTTCATCAGTAAGTATTAGGAAATCTATTGGGTTGTGATGGCAGTCCTGTCAGTATTTATTAAATTGTTCCGATCACAGTTTTCTCCAGTTAGTAGTCTACTTGCAGTTATCTTCATAATAAAGTTGTGTTTTTAAATATCCCGGGGTAAATCACGGGTTTGAGGTAGTTTTTGTTTTCTTATTGTGAGCATTAGATAATAACACTGTTTATACACACACACATATATTTGACAGTATAATGAATTAAACTAGCTGTATTACTTTGTTGTAGTTATTACACCCTTATCGTCATAGTTATAAATGTTTTGCCTGTTATACTTTTCGTTGTTGATGTTGCAGTTTATAACAACTGTAAACTCATTTATGTACCTAATCTTATCAAATTTAAGACATTACCAGGCAACCGTAAAATTATGTTACTTTAAAAGGCTTGTGGTATTTGAGGTAAAGATGCAGGTGTGAAATTGCTGGAGAGTTGGGTAGACCATGTGATTCAGTAAGCAGTATTTACTGTTACTCTACAAGTAACTGTCAGTTGCTCTTGCATTACTTTTTGAAGTGCGGTACAGCTATGTATGATGTGGTTTTATTTTAATAACATTTGTATACCGGGGACCAACAACCTCTCAGTGAAAATTTGTGATGTAGCTCTCAACCCTTGATCTACAGAACGTGGAACAAATGAGCAAAATATGGTACTCATTCAAACAGCTTAACTAAGAAACTCGCAGGATGGTTAAAATGTGTTACTTAGTACTTTTAAGTATTTTTAATTAATATGATTCAATATTATTTACCATGGATATCAGTTAAAATATTCTTAACTCTGAATGTGTGGCAGACCCTTTCAGTATGGAATAATGAAGAACATGGTCATTTTAAAACTCATAATGTGATTGGCGGTGCAGCTGAGCTGTTTGCAAACTGCCTTGTCTAGTCAAAGGTACAGGGTTTGAATCCTTCTACCTATATTTGCCTACATTGTGACTGAGCAAATCACTGTACAGTGCTCTTGAGTCTGTCCTGAAAAGGGGCATTTGTGTCCAGTGAGCTTACCCTTTCTAATACTGAATTAGAAACAGTAACCCATATCTCTTTCAGACATTCCTTGTAATCCGTACTACTCAAGTATCCTTTACTTAGAAGTTGTCTTCCAGTATACTGTAAACTACCCCCTTTTCACTTTTCTTACTAATTTACAAGTATGCTAATATTTTACTGGCTTACAATGCAGTAAATATTTTTATTCTACTGAGCCATGAACACAGATTTTCTGTTATCTTGTATTGTCCTATGATGTAATTATTTTTATAGGGTTATATTCACTTATATACATTGTTAGCTCTTTTTTTTTTTTTTTTTTTTTTTGCCTGGGTCATGAATGTAAAAGGTCTGTGGACCAACTCGCTTATCTGCTTAATAATCAAATTGAATCAAGTAAAAAAAAAAAAAATAATAATAAATTCTCATGTTGCTTTTGAGACTCTAATTTTCCTGCTAATGTTTTTGTCAGAATGCTTCCATCTGTATCCAAACGGAAAGGTAATATATGTAGTCTTCTAAAGTATAACAGAAAAAGTTAAATATTTTAGAAAAAATACAGAGGTTAACTAAATATGTAAAAGTTGAAGAAATAAGATATTAGGCACATAAGAGGCACACAGTCAAGTATGTATGTATGTATGTATGTATGTATGTAAATTAATTGAATTAACAGAAATGACCAGCTAGATAGGGCACATTTTCAGTGAAGGTCTCATAGAAAAAAGCTCTACAGACAAGTTGTTTAATAACAAATAACAGGCCGAAAATGTGCATTATAGAAAAAAATAATTACTGTAATAGCCTGTTGAACTTGTTAAATAATACAGATTTTAGAAGAAGGCTAACGGGAGCTGGAGAAGGTAATAAACAATACAGAAGTGGACAATGTAAGAAGTTATACATGTATAGCAAATTGTGATATGGCTGTAGGTAATTCATCAAGCTGTATTTAGTAATAGAGGCTTAAACAAAGTAGTACGTTAATGTGTGTGGCAGAGGCTAATGTAGTCGCTGATTAAGTCCTCTGTGTTTACAGCTGTAGTTGACGCTGCTGAGAAAATATATTTTTAAAGTTAGTAGGTGGGGGGGATGTTCTTGAATGGAACAGGTAGGCTGTTTCAGATTGAACCAGTGTAGTTTCTCTACGGGGCATATCCATACAAATTGCAGTTTCTATTTTGACAAAAAGGTTGACTTTGGTCATTGTTTGACAACGATGAGGCCATATCTCTTAGCAGATTGTGTGTGAAATAAGCCGTGAAAAAGTTTCTTGGGTGAATTCATTTCAGATGAGTTATAAAGAAGAAAAATACATTCCACATGAAGAGATCCCGTTTACAGACCTTAAATAGGTTACACTACAGAGAACAGCCTTGGCATGGATTGATTCTTTTATACTATACTTTGCTGTCTTTTTGTTTATGCCACTTGTTTAGTGTGCAATGCTTTGCAGCTGTTGAAAGTATGAAAAGCACCCTGAGAAGATAAACTGTTTACTCTGTGTGCTAATTTAATTCAAACAGTTTTTATAGTTTTGATTAAGTGTACAGGATTTAGAATACACTGGCCGTATAAAAAAATATTGGTTTTGAAGGGTTCGTATTGCAGTGAAAGTCAGTTATCTTGTTTTTGAAATATTGCAGCTGTAACCTGTTGAATGGTTGAAGTCTAGGTTTTGAACTGAAGGCTGATCATTTAGAGTTATTGTGACATGTTATCCTTTACTGTTATACAACAGTGGGTGTTTTTAATGTACTTGGTAAGCCTAGAGCTCAGTTGTGACAGAATAATTTGTATAATTCCTATAAAGATGTAATAGTTTGACTACAACGTTTCTTTTTGTCCCGTACATAAATTATGATATGCTCTTTTAGTATGTCAGAACAGTAAATTTTTTGTTGCAGTATATGTTGTGAGAGGGCGTGTGTGTTTTGAGTTATGCTTTTGTGTATTTGCTTTTTTTAACATAGTGCATCTTTTTGGGTCCACGGGCCTTTTTGAGGGGGTGGTTGGAAAGAAAAGCTCAAACTTCTCAAGCAGGGAAGGTATATGAGAGTAATAGAGCAATTAACAGTGCGCAGATGTATACCTAAATTAGTATTAAAACTTGGCATTGTGTTCAGACTAAGGTGTGGTGTTATTATTTAGGTATAGATTTGTGTGAATACATGTGGAAGCAAAAGCAATGTAACAGATTCATTGTCTAGATAAAAGCATGACTGGTATGTTGCCAACTGGACTGCATGAGGCAAACATGTTGCAAGTTTGATACCCTGAGCAAGAGGAGTAGTGAAGGAGGAGAATGACGACTGAAAATATGGTGAAAAACAAAGCATTAGCAGAGGGAAGGATGAGGTTCACGTAGGCCTTTCTGTTTTCATGGGTGCTATCTAAGAAGCTGATCTTGAATGGATCTGGACCGAAGGAGTTTAGCAAATTGTCAAATGTCTGGGTTTAGGTAACTGATAAATGCGTATGTTCGATTTCAAAAGATTGTTTTCACTTTTCACTTTTTGAATGGTTCTAGACTGAACCACTTTCTGGATCTTGACAAGTGGTTCTGACCCTTGGGGAGCAAACATGGAAAGCTTAGACAGTTGCATGCAGTCTTGGTAAGTGATCTGCAGCTCTTTTCTGTCCAGTCGTAATTGTGTAAGGATGCAACACTGTTATGTAAATACACTGAGTAAGATGAGGAATCTGTAGCCAGTTGTGTCTTGAACATGACTGATGGTTTAACTCTTAAAGGGATAAGCAGTGTTTGCTTGCTTGCTTGTTGCAGAGTTTGTTGCTTTTGATATTTCCACCTCCTTGTGGGCTGCATTAAGACCAGTGTCTGTAGTGAAGAAATGGGAAGACGGGGGCTCTGGTCACTCCTGGCATACAGTAAGTGTAGAGTGTAGTGTTTGACTGTTGCACAAATGATACAGAAGAGCAGGCTTGCAGTCAACTTTTGAAATTGTTTTGTATAGTAAGAACTGGTTCATTCAAATACATGTCTGTAATAGTCTGTGTTTAACCTCAAAATGTAATTTACTATAATCTATAAAAAGTCGTTTTGTTTATGTCCTGTTAGTAACGTTTCTGTGATTTTTAGTAGCATTTGGGCTTAAGTTGTTAAAGAACCATTGTGGCCAGAAACTGAAGTGTATATATGTACGTCAATGGTTGGTATGCTAATGCTGGCTTTACTTTATATTCCTAAATATTAACTTCTTTTTCCAAATAGTTCCCCATCTTGTTAGGGAACCAAATACCCTCAGTCCTGCCCTCACAAATATGGACTTTGACTTACACACCTTCATTAGTAACATCCTCTTTTAAATCAGACCATAAATCAGACCATAAACCTATGATCTTTTCCCTGTAAAGATGGTTGTATTTCTCCCTGAAAATGCCTCCTGTGTTATGCACTTCTTAGAAGTGAACCTTTTTCATTTGAAGCCATAAATAAATTCTGTTGTAATTCTCCTCAGGCAGAGCCCATTGCCGAAGTCTCTGCCTATTCATCTGACTTTTCTCCCACTAAAATAGTTGTATTGATAAGGTAACCCATATCCCCACAAAATAAAATAAGATGTGTAAAAGCAAACCCACGTGGTGGAATGCCCATGTAAATGTTATAAAACAAGAGAAGGAAATTTCTTGATGTTTATAAGTGGTCTTCCTACCTTCTGTAAGAGCACACTTGAGCAACCTAGTAAAGAGCCTAAGGGAGAAAAGGGGTGTGTAATTGTCAAATGGTCACTAAAACAAAATTTTGTAGCGCTCAACATTGTTTTGAGCTAGTGCACAATAATTTCGAGCTGGCAAATTTATTGCAAATTTTACTCCACACTCAGTTTTAGCTATTCATACCTTTCTGTTTAAGTTATTCTACAACTTTTCTCAGTCCTATGAAAATCTAAGAATACCATATTCATGGGCCTTGATACTATGTCACGTTCCCTGAATATCAGTACTAAATTTGACCTATCTGAATCCATATTTAACCTCTTTAATGCAAGTCTCTACAGTCTACACTAGTTATATTCCTGAAGCTTGGAAAATGGCCAGTGCAATGCTGTTATAGAACGATGGTGCAACCACAGATCCTGGTGACCCATTAGACTTAAGACTCTAATGTAAAACTGTGGAATGTATTATCTTGGAATTCATTAATGTGGTTGTAGAAGGTCTTTTACCCCTGGACCCTCATTAGTTCAGCTTTGTCAAACCAAGATACCTGCTTTTTTTAAATCTGTAATTTCTTTGAAAAAGTCAAGAATATATACAGCATATGTGGACCTGGTCAGGGCCTTTGACAGTATTCCCCATGCAGTCATTATTGACAGACTTGTGAATCTGAATGTTAACCCTTGTGTTGTGAGTTGGATTGCTAATTTAGTTGCTTGATAAGAACCCATGTGGTTACAGTCACAGGTGCCACTTCTGAAAGCAAAGTTTACAGGTGGTGTAATACTGGGCTCATTGTTGAGTTGTCTCTGTTTGGCCCACATTTCTTACAGACCAGGAAGGCTGGCCTTGAACGTATGCGCAGATCACTGTAATCTTCACTGACTCACAACTGCTCCTGCATGGGTTAGACCATGATAACAACTGGTACAAGGACAGTGGTTTCAAATTATACGTGAAAAAATGCATTATAGATCATTTTGGTATGCAAAACATTTTCACGTGCCATTTAGGTGATACAGCAGCATCTGATTGGAGTGTTTTAAGAGGTCTAGGCACTCTGATTCCTTCTCTCTTGACCATCCTGTTGCCACAGTAGTTTGAAAAATCCTTCTGTTTGGCTCCTTTTATTTCCAAAGATGTGTGCTTTAAAGTTCAAAGAAGTATGATTTACCTTTGTTCTTATCTTTTCAGACCAGTTATTGAATATAATGCCCTTTTGGCTTGTATTTCTTTAAATAAATCATTCAACTTGAAAGACAACCTGAGGTTTATAACTACAAGTTTAGTGGCCTCAAAAATGTTAGTTAAAACAGGCTTGTAGCAGTGTCTCTGTACTTGGTCACCTGTAGACTTCTCATTAGGGAATCTGCATGTAGTCCTTTTTTGAGCTATGAAAGATCTGATCCTCTTTGAACTGCTTCCTTCAGTGTGAACCTAGGTAATTGGAATGGGCAGTCCCAAATTCTTCCTGTTCTAGCTCCTCTCCATCTTATTGAGGCAGGAGGGAACTTTTGAATTTGGGCTATTGCCAGTGGATTAATTGCTTTGTACTAGTCTGTGAAGATATTTCTGTGTTTTATCAGTGCCTCTACTGTAGCGTAGTTAACTAATTTTTAATTTTTTCTTTCCGCGGATGCTGTGATGAGTAGGACCTAATGATGTGTTTATTTTTATTTTTTTCATTCTTTCTCCATAATGCACTTTGATTCCTTATCATTTCCTACTGTCTTTTAATTTACTTAGAATGGGCAGAATTTGGAATCACTGCTTAAATTGCTTCATCTCTAGATTTCTTGCCTGAAACTTTTAGGCAGGTCTGTTATATGGTTGTTTCACTAAACTTGCATCTGGTAGAAAGTTACGGGGTATCCGCTGTAGGACCTCCACATTCATGAACAGTTTTTATCTACTGCAGTAAGGCTCATTTAATGCAGATGTAAATCTGGTTATATCAAAACTGTAACAGATTGTTATTCTGTCATTCCTTTCCTTTTTTCCTTCATACAGTAACTTTATTTATTGCATACTAAAATTTATATATTCTCAAATGCACTTCCAGTCACTTCCTTATGTGCAATATCACCCAATCTTGCATCTGTGTATAGTGTACTTATCTTTTCATGTGTTAATCATCTAGTATTGGAGTTGTCCAGTGTATATAAATAGTGTACATGGTGTACAAGCATGTGTGTCAGCTACCTAGACTTTTTGTAATCTAGTTAATTTTTTTTAATACCTATCATGTCTTGTTTTTTCCTGTAAAAGAGCTGACACTCAAAATTTTGTGTAGGTAGCACTTGTTTCCTAAATGGCAAAGTTTCTTTGAATCCTGATTTATACCTCCTTGTAAGTCTTTCAGGAAACTTCAGGTTTGGAAAAGTCCAAAAAAAGGGCAGTATTAGTAACATTTCTTTCATCCGTGTTGCTTGCCATATTGTTTGTCATCTTCAAGGACATAATCTGTAACTTCAACGGACTGCACTTCAAAGCTTAGCTTGCTGTATTTGTTTCTTGTTAATTTTTGGAGCCACTGGGCAGTGGAGTGAATTAGGTTAATTTCCTGTTTTATTGGCCATTGTGTTTTTATTTATTTTGTTCTCTAACATATTCCTTTAGAAATTAACTGGACCAGATGGAAGTATTTCCTTTCTACAGTGGAAAAATGATGGGCCAGATCGATGATTGAATGAGAGTTGCCTGCTTAAGTTCTGAGGTCTCTTATGACATTATTTGTTAGAATAGTGCCACTTGTAAGGTGGGAGTAGCTTCTTTATTGATACTAAATGCATTTAGCTTTAGAACGTTTTCAGTTTGTTAGGTGTGTGAATATTCCACCCTTTGGTTGAGTGAATAACGATGCCCTATTTATAGTAATTGGCAAATTTGGTCAGTCACACTTGTCTTGGCTGTTTTGAGAATTTTGGTCATCAGTTGTTTAATGCAGGGGTTAGGTGGGTTCTACATGCTCCTCTTGAGGATGTTTGGTTAACTTCTAAGTAAGTTCATTTTGTTTGCTGGAAGTGAACCAGGTACTTTGAATTTTGAGTATATAAGAGACTGATCTGTTTAGTATTTAACATTGTAGTATTTTTTTTGGGCTGTACTGTTACTTGGAGAGTGTGTCTGTGATTCTTACAGTTCAGTTGGCATTACTGCTGAGGTAGAGTGGAACGCTGCTGAAGTGACTGCATATTGTAGTATTTAATACTACCATTATGCTAATGCGTGTCATTGAAGATGGTGGAGATTAAACAACCTAGGGTGGACCGTTGGGATATCCCAGTGGTAGATTTAAATGCAAAAGAGATGTAGTCTTTCCAGGCAGCATACTGGTTATCTGTCTTGCTCAACAATTCTAATATTTTACCACAGCTATATTTTATCTATATAGCAGCATATTGTGGTTAATGAACATCGGAACCCTTTTTAAGAAGTCTCAGAATAGTGCTGCAGTAACTTTGCCAGTTGCCACATTGTGTGTCTGTGTAGTTAATTTTGCCTAAGCTGTTTGCGTACTATGTCCTGTCAGAAACCAAATTTTTGTTTATTTTGACTTTTGTTGTTTTTGTTTCTTTGAATAATGCCATAGTTTTAGATCATTCCCAGAATTTGTATTAGGAAGATGGGTATGTAGTAACTGATGCCTCTTTAGGAAGCTGGAGGGGAGGGTTACCAATGAAAGGTGATCAGTGGCTTTTAAGTTTGTGTTTTACTGATATTTTTACTGTAATGGGTCTGAAAGTGAATTTTGAGCCAAAAGAATACAGAGTAGATTGTTGGAAGTTTATATTTTGAAAACTGTTTGAATATTTGTTTGCAGTATCAAGTGGTTGTGCAAGTGTTTGCTGTATCTAGATCTCTTGGCAAATTTACTTGGTTCACTGTTTCAGTTCCAAGATTGATTTGCCTTTTTTTCTTTTTTGAAGTTGAATTCTTAGATTATCTGTTTTTGATCTTGAAGTTCATTTGCTTCTTTGTGCATATGCTGTTTTCAAGTTGTGCATTATCATACTAATTTTTTCTGCCTGTGGTATTGAATTATTTTTAATTCTGATTGAACAATCGAGCAATTCAACAACCGCTTTGTCCCATTTTTGGGATGGGGTGACACATCAACAGTGACCGTCATCTAGAACCACTGTTCACACTGCTGGAGCAATGCCTGAATTAAATTGTTTAAACGAGTGACAGCATAGTCTACACATTGTCTGATGTTAAGAATGAATCTGCATGTATTTGAAACTTGAGTTAGGGTGGATTTGACACTCTAAATTGGCCCTAGGGGTGTGTGTGTGTGTGTGTGTGTGTGTGTGCCTTCTGTGGAAGGTTGGGCGCCGGGCTGGCAACTCGACACTGTAAAACTCCACTGCCAATCATGAGCGGACAGTTGATCCGCTGTGGCGACCCCTAACTGGGAAAAGCCGAAAGACTAAAAAGAAGTGTCCATTCACAGTAATTGTTTTGGTTCATTATGGGGGTGATTTTATTTTTTCCAGGTGGTGAACATGGGATTGTGGTTGCTAAGGTAGATTGGCATGCTGTACTAGATATGAAGTGAGTGCTTTCTGAGCATTTAAGTCTGTTCTAGGGTCTGTTATTGTCGGATGTATCTTTTAAGATGAGAGAACCCTAATGCCATAATGTTGAAAATGGGTTTTATATGATATTGAAGTCCTCTAGAACTAACCTTTCACTAGATCTTGTCAGGGTACCAATCATGCTGCTCAACCTGCAGACATTGAATATGGGAAGAAAAGCCCTTGAAAAAATAGGAACATCCAGCAAAAAATCTGGGCATCTAATTAGCATACAATTTGAATGCCAAATAAAACATGACTCTTACTGCATCCAGTAAGAATGTGGGATACTACTCAAAAACACGTTTAAATGAAGAGAGTAACAAGTGATGGGGAAATGTAAGCACAGTATCGAGAGATTGTTAAATCTGCAGACTTTTTAATAAACTTCGTCACAGAATTCTACCAAACAGAGTAATTTACTTTTTCTCCTAGAAAAGGGAGATATGTATGTTCTTTCAGTACTTGTGTATTATCACAACCACATTTTCACGGTTGCAAAATTCGCATACTAGAAAGGAAACGAGTGCAGGAAACACTACAAAGTGTTTTGGTAACTTGTTACTGCTAAGGAATACGTTTGGATTACCTTGACGCTGACAAATTACTGAACAGTTGCACTTCTTGTTTTGCGTGCATTACACACGCACATTTGAATTGGCATGGCTGCTGTCTTACTAATGAAAGGAATGTTTGCACTGTGAGGAATGAATCCTGAGAATAAAAAGACAGACATAGGAATCATGCTTTTGGTAAACTATTTATTTCTGACAAGTTGTGAACGTGATTGAAAATATCCCTTTCAATGTCAAAAGTTGCAGTAACTGTTTTTCTAAAGGGGAGGGTAGATTATGTGAACAGCTTATTCTGAGGTTGGTATGCAATCTCTCGAGCATGAATACACTTTATGAAATCCACACAGACCAAAGAGGCGTGCATTGTTTTTAAGAGTGTTAACCTGCGCAAGTAACAGGTATTTTATTCCTCCACACTCATGATGGGCGTGGCATTTTTTTCAAAGTCCTTTTAAGCCAGTGTTTATGAAAATGCCAGAGGTGCATGTGAGTCGTTAATTTTCTCTCTTGGGCATTAAGAAGTGTCAGAAGCAGCAGTTACAGTTGTGAGCGCTGTATTCATTGTCTGACGTCAGTAAAACACGCTACCCACTTTCTTATTCCTCTTCCAAGCCCATCACCAATATCCCAGAATACTTAAGTTTTGCTAACCCTTTTAAACTTAACAGAGGTTATTTGAGTGAAACGAGCAATTATCGCAACCGTGAAAATGTGGTTGCGATAATACGCAAGTACCGTTCTTTCATTAAATTATTGATGCTGCTAATTTGTTGGTCATGTAGTCTAGTTTTGTGGGTACTAGACAGTTTTATAAATTACATGTCATAAAGGGGCTTCAGAAAATTGTGTGAAGGAGTAAATCAGGACTGAAAATAGGAACTTCCCTCCATAGTAGTTGGGAGGTCTGGACTAATTTAGTGTGTCATAGTGAATTTTGTTGTATTACAGGGTGGTAGGTAGGCTCATCCTATGTGCGATTGTTTGTTTGTATTGGGTAATATATAATAATAGTACTAATTCAGTAGCGGGTAAGGTTGAATAGGGTAGTGGGACTGTTGAGAGTTATTTAACCTTTTGGTGTTTTCATGTAATTGATCATGCATTCTGGAGTTGATTTCTTTATCTGGAGCAATATGTTTTAACCAGGTTTTGGTGATTTCTAGAATACCGTATTTGTAGTGTAATATCAAAGGCTGGAATTTATTGATTTGCTTTTTGTTTTAAGGTGAATTTTTATTCATTTTGTGATTTTTGGTATTAAGTGCTTGTGTTATGTTTAGATGTGGGATTTAGTGTATTGGGTTTGGATAGGATTGGTGTCTGTCGAGCATAGATGCAATGAATTGTATGTTAGTATTTGTTTCATTGGTTGGATATGGTATAAATTTTGGTTGGCCTTTCAACAAGGGGAGGTATTGAATGGCTGACCTGTAGAAAATGCAGATATAGGGTGGGATTCATAGTTTTATATGAGCTGCATATCTTTTGAGGTTTGCTTTGTATGCAATAAATAGTAAGGTGAGATAGTCGAAAGTTGCGTGAAGATAGGTAGATGTATGTGTATGTTGATTTGGATACATTTTGTAGATTATGGATGTTATACTTGCAAAAATTACTTTATAATTCGGCTGTTAGGAGGGTGTAACATATGGCATGAATAACTAGGTCTGAAGAAGCACAAAACCAGTACAGTTCCTAATTCTCCACTGTGCAGTAACAACGTTTGTATGGTGCTTGAGAAGTGTTTCCATGTTAGTGTTGCTTTTATTTATAAAACTACTGAAAACTGCTAATGATTGCTATTGGTATTAATGGATATACTACTACTTGGCAGTGCTAAAGTAACTAACTGTGAAAAAGGCCTGCAGCATTTCTTATTGGCACATAAATCAGTGACACGTATATCTTCATATAGTAGGTGTAGACTATATTTGTGTGTGTGTGTGTGTGTGTGTGTGTGTGTGTGTGTGTGTGTGTGTATATATATATATATATATATATATATATATATATATATATATAATAAAGTGTGTGTATAAAACAGGAGTTGACTTTTACAGCTCTGATTTTAGAATGTACATCTGCAAGCAGAGAATTTTTCATCTAATTTTTGCAGCACATCAAAATAGTGTGGAGATGGCCTTTCAACTAGTACTAGAGAGCTTCCAAGATTGACATTAATTGCCTAATACTTTTGAATTTAGATAAGGGTATTGGAAGCCTTTGAGACAACTTAAGGGAGTGGGTGGTTAAGCAGTTCCAGTATATGACCAGGTGAGGGGTGGTTGAGGCAATATAGTGTAGTTTATGGGTGAATGTGGTGGTGGTTGTTGTTGGTAGTTTTTATTTTACCTGTTTGTTGACTGTCCCTTTTCAGGTGTGAACCAGGAGCACTGTCAAGTGACTTTGTGATATTCCATCTGGGATGCACAGTATGCAAATGGAGGTGGAAGGTATCCAGCCCTGTACCACTCTTGGAATAAGAAGCAGCTAATAGTTTACAGCTCAAGTCTTTTGCCCGGTGTGTGTGTTAATAAGCAAATGTATTATAATTTGGCTCCTGCCTGCTGAATTAGTCTAGCCCTAAAATATTAGGAAAGGAACACCCCATAGCTACTTTTAAGGTAAAGCTAAAAGAGTGCTTTATTGCTGAAAATAAGTGCAAATGTTTCAGAAATTCTGGTGGCTAAAATTTAGTTTTACAGTGGATCATTTGTAACTGCAGGATCAAACTTTGTCTGTACTTGGCAGTGCTAAAGTAACTAACTTTGTGAAAAATGCCTGCAGCATTTCTTATTAGCACATAAATCAGTGACACGTATATCTTAATATAGTAGGTGTAGACATTGTAACAGGAGTTGACTTAAGGAACTGTACTAGGACATTGCTTTTTTCATTGTGCATTATTGGGACATGCCACATCTAAACATCATCCTGTGTGCAGGTGATACTCTTGTGGCAAGTTGTTAGAGTATTCACAACCTAACAACTACTTTACTTTACGGTTTGATTTTCCTTCGGTTTGAGACTGGGTAAACTCTCTCTCCAGTTGACTAAAAACACTAAGTCCACCATTATCATTATTTTGGCACTTCTAAAAGATTAATAGAAAACACAATTTAATGTATTACTGACATACTAGCTGTGGCTCTTCCCTTCTCCATGTCACAAATGCATGAATTGTTATCCTTTCTCTGTTATATTGACCAGACTACTACTACTACTGTTGCCTTCCACCTCAAGGCAGTCTGTAAGGTATCTCGTTTGCTCACCATGAATCTAGAAAGTCCTTTTGATACCAGTTGTGATGACCCACCACTGGACCAGTAATCAAGGAACCTCAGTCCTCACCACTGGCACCAGTGGGGGACATATACACTAGGAGGATGACAAGGTATACACACACACACACACACACACACACACACACACACACACACACACACACACACACACACACACACACTATTTCCTGATTCAGCTCTCTGCATAAAGTGCAATTTCTCAAGTGCACACAGAGACTGCAGTCAGTCCAGGGCTGGTTTGTCTTTCTATAGATCCCCAATAAGACTCCCCACTGGCACAGCTGTAGAGTTGAGAGCTCAGCTGAGTGACCAAGCCAAGACATTCAGCATCCTCTCTGTCCAACCGGTGCTTCATGTCCCTGCTGACACACACACTTTTTTGAGGTTTGATTTTTATATACACACAAAGGCCGTGGAACGTATCATCATGGAACTCGTAAAACAAAGACCTTGGTAATCTCCAAATTCTGGACCCTACTCTTTTTTTGGATTTGTAAAAGGCAGATCATGTCTCCTAAACCTGATTGACTTCTTTGAAGCAGTCACCAAAGCCATAGATGAGGGTAAAATGGTTCACACAGCTTATCTAGATCTCGCCAAGGCTTTCAACACCATCCCCCACTCTGGAATTATAGATAAGCTCACTAAACTAGGTATAAATCCCAATGTCACAAGATGGGTTGCCAACTGGCTCACGGACAGAACCCACACTGTGAAAGTAGCAGATTCCAAATCCGACATCAGACCAGTGACAAGTGGAGTACCACAGGGTTCAGTCCTGGGTCCTCTCCTGTTTGGTATCTACTTCTCTGAAGTGCAGGCCAACACAGATGGTCTTTGGCTAACAAAGTTTGCAGATGACTGCAAACTAGGAGCCATAATCAAAACTCCTAACGATGTGGACAAACTACAAAAGGGCCTCAATGAGACATATATACCTGGTGTCAAAGCCATGGCCTGAAGCTCAATGCCAATAAGTGTATTGTCATCCCCTTTGGTAAAAACTCTGTACCCATGAACTACCACATAGCTGGTAGTCTACTTAATGCCGAAAATGTGATGAGACCTTGGGACACAGGTGGACAGTAGTCTCTCCTTTGATAATCACATCGCCACAGTGGCCAGGAAATCCTTCTACGTGGCTCATCTCATCACAAAAGGATTCTCATCCAGAAAAAAGGTCATTGTTCCCCTCTACTCATCACTCATTAGACCCATTATAGAGTACAACGCCCCTTTTGGTATGTACCTCACAAGACATCTACAACAACTGGAAAGACCACAGAAATGCCTCACAAAGAGGATTACTGGCCTCAAACATATGCCGTATGCAGACCGTCTCAAAAAACTACAGCTTTACTCCATCGCATATCGCCTACTCAGGGGCGATCTCTGCCTAACATACAAAGCTATGTCAAACCCAGAGCTGTTGGACATGCTCCACTTAAAGAAATCCTAATCCCTCCCAGCTATACGCTCTAGGGACCTTAACCTTGTCACCACAATAAACAGAACATGCTGGAGGGATAGATTCCTGTCCCAGAGACTTCCCATACTCTGGAACAGACTACCTATCTATGTCAAACAGAGCTTCTCATTAGCACTCTTCAAGAACAATCTTGATGATTGGATGGGAAATGGGAAATTCACCCCGGGGATCACTTCTGTGGCTCTGCTTGACAGGGGCACAGGAAAATAATTTTCTTAGGTGGTGAAAGCCAGGGTACATTTTTTGGCTAGGCTTGTATGGGCCCTAGGGCCGATAGCCTAGTACCTACCTATGAACACACACTTGGGAGAGGCTGGCATGGGTTTACTAGCAATGTCCCCCTTTTGCCCAGAATACAAGGTCGTTATCACTGCCACCAGCCAGCTCCTTATCAGCTACTTTAAGGCCATTAACAAAGTATGTCCAGTCTTACCGTATAATGTTACTGTTAATACAAATGGTAGTTTGACCAAGAGCAAGGCTGTTAGGAGTAGCCTACATGGTGTCACCAAATAAATATGCAAGTATTCTCGGAACTTAACTATGTCTAGACAAATCAGCCACAATGAAAGGTTTAAATATATTTAATAGTAAAAGAACAAGAAAATACTTGGTATGTATTCACAATGATAGCAGAGTTCCAAATCACAGGAGATATTTAAAACAACATTGCAGGACAGTCTCAAAGAAAAACATCTAAACTGTGCTTCGCTATATTCCTGACTGGATCTAAGAGAATTACTATACCTAGTTAACGTGAGAGCAAGGCAAATGTTGTGAATTGATCTTCTAGTTGTCAGGTCAAAGACAGAATGCTGTCTCTCTCGAGACTTATCAAATTAACATATCGAATATTGCTGCTGGGCTAGCTTGCAGAATGGCATCACTTTTTTTGTCATCTGACTTCTAGTTCCCAGGCCCAAAGCAACCATTGATGGCAACTGGTAGCATTTAGCATCTTCCTGTAAAAATACATAGACAAGGGCTTTTTCTCGGATCTTTGGCAGATGCTGGAAGTCCTAAAACACTTCACAAGACCATACAGAAAGTTCCCTAGTGTAGACATTGTCTCTAGCTGCCATAAAGTAATTTAATTTCAGCGTTTTTTTTTTTTTTTTTTTCTGATGTTTTGCTGGAATGAAGTTGGTCTCCTGTGTTCCAGTTTCCACTATTCTACATTTAAACAGCTACAATAGTGCATGTACATTTCTGTTCTAGTCCAGTAAGGCACACTGTGGATACATTTCAAGCACTTTGCAAAAACCTTTTTCAACATTCATGTCTGTACAGACCTAGTTTGATGTATACATCTATACAAACCTAGTTTGATATGTACATATGTAGTTTGATTATATAGTGTCATTAGCTCATTCTACCTATTCTAATACAGAGAGAACATTTGAGAAGGCCAACACACTTAGGTTTCTTAACCTTGAATTATCTTCTGTTCCTCCTTTCTCCATTTCGACTTTACTAAAAAAAAAAAAAAAAAAAAGTCTAAGCTTGTTTCCTGCCTTTCCTGTAACTTGTCTAGTCCAGGTACAGATTTGCTGTATCCAGGACTGTTTTGTAAGCTTCTGAGCAGTCCCAAAGTCTGCTCTTCAGTTTTTGCCTTAGAGCTACTAGTTTTCGCCTCTCCTGCACTTTTACTAGCTTATTGGTCTAGCATTTTACCAGACTTCTTGTAGCAATTATTGTAGCACACAAAAGTCCTACCAGTGGTAAACGTTCTACAAGGAAACTGCTCCAGTACTTATTAATGCCCACCCCTCCAGGCATGTCTAAAGGTCAGTTCTCTGTGCATTCTCCTATTAACCTGGGGAACTTGGGCATCCTGAGGCAATGTAGCAACTGCCTCATGTACACATACAACCCTCTCCTTTTACCTCCCAACACTCAGACTTGTGAGAGATGCACTTGTATATCCAAATTGGAAGCCACGCACTTTCCAGCCAAGACAGGAATAGCTGGTCAAGGGGGGGAAGGTAAAAACGTGCACCACACCACATAGGACACACAGCCTTCCAGAACACACACCAGCACTGCCTTCGCATAAAAACACAAACCGCACACCCACCTTTGCAGAGGCTCTCCATACAAATCCACTGAAACAGCAAAGACCTCCAAGGCAGATACACACTCTATTGCCACAACTTAATACTAATCACAAGACACCTAACTCTCCTAAACAGTGTGCCACTCGACCAGAGCCCCTAAGGCAAAACAGCATGCCCAACACACTAGTCATAGGTGACTTGATAGTGAGGCACACTGATGTCCCACTCACTAGGTTGAATAAGGAGAAAGTAACAGTCAGCTGCCTGTCAGGTGCCAGGATCCACCACATAACGCACGCACTCGGGTCCCTCAACAACAGGTACAAATATGACTGTCATTGTACATGTGGGTGTGAATGATCTGAGACGTACCTCCCTGCATTACATGAAGAGAAACATGGAGGAGCTCTCAGATTATGTAGCCCAGGTGGTATGCCCCTCGCCCTGAGCAGCATCCTACCATCACCCAGAATGATACCACAGAACAAGCAGAAAATGATTGATTTCAACAATTGGCTATATTTCTGTTGTAATTTTAAGGGGATCCAGTATCTGTCTGCCTGGAATGAGATGATTGACAGACCTCGATGCTTTGCCAGAGATGGCCTGCATCTGTCACTCCTGGGCTTCTGGATACTGGCCAAGGCTGTTGCCACCCCTGTAGTGCCTTTTTAGGTGGTGGTGGTCCAAAGACCAAATTACCACCATAACAGCTACAAACAAATGCAGTCTGAAGGTCATGCTGCTCAATGCTAGAAGTCTGAATCTCAGAATGCACTCGCTCAAAGCACTCTTTAAAATGGAGAATGACGACATTTGTGCCATAAGAGACCTAGTTCAAGGCAGCAGAAAGCACCCCTGCCCTACCAGGCTATAATTCATTCCACACCTTTCGCCTCGAAACTTGGACCAAAGCTCCAAAGGCGGTGGTGGTTCCACATTCATAAAGGATGTGAACACCTCTAGACTTAGTAGCCCAACATAACGCATTTGAGATGCTTCAGGTGCAGCTAACCTTGGGTAAGACAGCGATTCGGGTCATAGCCTGCTGTAGGTCCCCAACCATGTCCCAAGGCTTAACCCTAAGCACCCTGGAGAGTATTAGGGTCCAACCTTAACACATATACTGGGTGACTTCAACTACTCCTGCATTAACTAGGAAGACTACTCTTGTACCACTACACTTGCCCAACGTTTCCTGGAATTCATTAATTCCAATTCCCTGGACCAGCTCGTTCTTACCCCCAATAGAGGTAGCAACATCCTTGACCTGGTCATTACTAACATGGGCGACCATTGCTCTACACCTATAGTCAACTGCTCCCTGGTTAGATCCGACCACAAACTAATCACCTTGGAAATCCACATCCCTCACTCCCCCCCTCCGCAAAGGTAATCTCCATGAAAACATCTCCAAAGCTAACTTTGGGCTCCTAAAACAGAGATGGCTAACTTCACGGAAATGGAGATCAGTTGTATGACCGCCGAATCGTACACCAATCATGTGCACAAATGCATGGATCTCACCATATGCAACAGAGCCAAGATACTTTTTTTTTTTTTTTTTTTTTTTGAGGAAAGCAAGCCAATCTGGTGGTCCCCTGCCTTAAACAAATTATATAACAGGCGGTGGAAAAATGCAGAATAAGGTGAAGTTCCAAACGGAAAAACTCCCTTATCCACCTCAACAGAAAGTTGATCACTCATCAAATCCTCTAAAGCTAGCTATGAAAACAGAATTGCAGCATATAGTAAAGACAACCCCAAGGCCTTGTATAGTTATGTAAAGAATCTCCACGGCAATACCCAGATTTGCCCTGAGCTACTGCACAATGGTACCTCCTATACCGAGCCAACAGATATTGCCAATATACTGGCTGACAGATTCAGTGCCAACTTTACCCCCCCCCCCCCCCCATGGGACCAGTCACAATACCAGTAGATTGCCAGGCACCCAGTATTACTACTGCACGGGTTAAAACGACACTGTCCAAGGCCAAGAATACAGCTTCTGTGGGACCTGACAATATCCCTGGCTGTGTTCTGCATGAACTACAGAGTGAACTGGCACCTCACCTGTGTGCCCTGTTCAGTGTCAGCCTCACCTCAGGCTTTGTCTCTACTGAATGGCGCACTGCTGCAGTCATCCCTCTCCACAAAGGAGGAGCGACTACAGACCCTGACCCCATTAGCCTGACTAGTCTGATATGCAAAGCTATGGAACACATTATTATGGATCTAATACACAAGGATATAGGGAATCTCCAACTCTGGATCCCACGCTGTCTGGTTTTGTGAAGGATAGATTGTGCCTGCTCAACTTGGTCAACTTATTTGAGTCCTTCATCAGAGCTGTGGATAAAGGCAAGGTGGTTCATATAGCCTACCTTGTACTGGCCAAGGGCTTTGATACCAATACCCACTCAGGAATCATAGAAAAACTCACTAAGCTAGGCATCAACCCCTATATCACTAGGTGGGTTGCAAACTGGCTCACAGAACTCGCAGTGTGAAAGTAGCTGACTCCAAGTCAGACTGCCGACCAGTCACGAGTGGAGTCCCACAGGGTTTGGTTGTGGGTCCTGTCCTGTTTTGGTATCCTACTTCTGAACTCCAGGCCAACACGAAGGGACACTGGCTGACAAAGTTTGCAGACGATTGCAAATTGGGAGCTATTATTAGCTCCCCGAGTGATGTTGACATCCTACAGAAAGGCCTCGCTGAGACCAACAACTGGTGTCAGAACCATGGCCTTAAGGTGAATGCAAAAAAATGTGTTGTCATCCCCTTTGGGAAAAACCCAGCTCCCATGAATTACCATGTCAATGGTAGTCCACTGAAGACGTTTTTAAGAGATCTGGGAACACAGGTTGAAAGCAACCTCACTTTTGACCACCACATTGCCACTGTGGTCAGGAAGTCCTTCTATGTGGCACATCTCATTACTAAGGGTTTTGCATCCAGGAAGAAAGAGAGGTCATTGTCGCCCTCTACTCTTCACTCATTAGGCCAGTCATGGAGTACAATGCCCTATTTGGCATGTACCTCTAAACACCTGCAACAACTGGAGAGGCCGCACAAGTACCTTACAGAGAGGATCCTAGACCTTAAACATTTGTCCTATATGGACAGACTCCCAATCTATTCTGGTCTCATATCGCCTACTTGGAGGCTATCTCTGCTTGACTTAAAGCCATGTCTGACCCGGCTCTGTTAGAAATGCTATATCTAAAGAAATCCCAATCCTTCCGCACCACACGCTCCAGAGATCTCAACCTCATTACCACAATCAACAGAACATGGTGGAGGGGACAGTCTCATAACCCAGAGACTGCCCATGCTATGGAATAGACTTCCATACATGTCAAGTAGAGCACCTCACTGGCCCTCTTCAAGAGAAATCTTGATGAGTGGATGGGAAATGGAAAATTCAGCCCAGGGATCACTCCAGTGACTTTACCTTGGCATCTTGCCACCAGACTTTCGTTCCCAGTGCCTCTGTCAAGTAATCTATGGGCTAGGCTTGTAAAGGCCCCAGGGCCATTAGCATAGTACACACCTGTGAAACCTTTACATGACATACAGTTGTAACACAAGCATCTTTCGTGAATCATGTTAATAGTCACAAATGACACAATTATTTACAAATTTCATGATAGCTGGGCTGGCAGTATTTCCCTTTGTCACACCAGTGTCTTAAAGTTTTGAATAAAATATGCTCATTCCATGGGCAAAACGTCAGCTTTTTACAAGTCACAGAAGGTTCTCAAATTCGGATATCTTGCAGATTCTGCTAAACACCATAGTTTCACTGTTTTCAAAGGCTAAATGGTTTTCTGCAGCCACAGGTGCACTGCATCAGCTTAACATCCTCGTTTAAGTTACTGAAAGGATACTGTATAAATACTTTGTATTGACTGCCCAACTTGCGCTCTCCACAGTACGGATACCCTATAATTAAATAGACCTTAAACAGACCATGGTTGCATACAAAAGATCCTTCCACAAACTTGCCTCTCTCCCTAAAGATTTAACAGAGCTCAACAGTTTAATGCTGTGTTTTTTTAAAAAAAAAAAAAAAAAAAGCTGGCTGAAAGGGTTCATGCCAGTCCACTCACCCACTTAATAAACTAAAAAATAAATACATTACCCGAGTATGACCTGGCACAGTGCATGTATGCTAGTCTTCATATTGTAAACTTTCTACAATGGTGGAGCTGTCAGCACTTGGAATGTTGTACTGATGTTTTACACATGCACATTTTGATATGAATCTCTTTCTTTTTATTTGTAGACTCTTCAGCATTTGTACATTTATAAATTCAGAATTATTAAAGGAAAACAACGGGATATCAAATCAAATTTCTCTACCTGATGTCTCTCTAAAATCCTGTTATGTGATACAGCCTCAAAAAACATAACCGCAGCTTTAAAAAAAAATCCACTATTCTCTTTTACTGCTTAGGCTTCATACTTTTCCGTACTGTTTGACTTTCAGTTTTAAAACCAAGATGAAAACTGTCTAGTAGTCTCTTTTTAATAATGATGTCACATCTGCCATAGCTCTTGCTGAAGATCCTGGGAGGTTTCCTCCCCCAAAGTGACGTAAACACTGCCTTATTTGCATGCTGTACAGAATCCCTGTGATCCTCCCACATTGTGATGTCAACACTGCCTTTCCCAGCCCACTGTTAACCTAATAAATGGACTAGGTGCTGTGTGGAACTCCTTTTCTGTGTTAGCAAATCTGGTCAACTCTATTCATGTGAAGCACTTCTTCTTCACCAGTGTTTTGCTACTTCATAAGTAAGGTAAGTCTTATTACTTCTTAATAGTGTATCCTAAATGTAATCTGTCCCTGTTTCTATGCCTCCCTAGCCCTTATATTGTGTCCTCCCAAGTTTTTAATTGCACATTAGTGGAGTTAATCTTTTTCTGTTTGTAAGGGTGCCACGTGCTTCCCTTTCGCAGCTGCATTTTTAGCTTAGCCTACTTATTTTCGTTTTGATCCAGGGTTTATATTTCCGTGGTTATGTTTAATGCTGGCGTCTCTTGTATTCTTGAGTCGGCCTGTGTTTCTGTGCTTGCTGCCTTTGGGCTTCCTTCTGAAGTAAGTGTATTGCTGCTTGTAGTAATTGTATTACTGTCTAGTGTTTTTAATTGCTTGCTGGTGTTTTTTAAAAACTATGCTGTATTTGCAGCTATATTTGGTTTTCTTTAGTTGATGCTTTGTGCTTCGCGATTGTGGTTGCTGGTGTGTTTTTTTTTTTTTTTTTTAAAAACCTTGCTGTATTTGTAGCTGTATTTGGTTTTCTTTAGTTTGTTGATGCCTCGTGCTTCGTGATTGCATGCTGCAGATGTTTTGTAATGTTTTCAGCTGTTTGTTTCTGTTGTTGAGCTTCGCGTTTCGGTCTTGTCATGTTTTTTATTTTTTTTTTTAATATTAGTAATCCGTTTTATTGGTTATGCTGCTGGGCTTGCTCCGTTTTATTTGTTATGCTACTGTGCTTGTTCCTTTTTAGTGTGTGTGCCATCAAACCTGCTACCTGCTTGAAACTTTGCCACAGCTGAATAATACCTTTTTTTTTCCCGTTAGCTGGGTAATGAAATTATTTTAATGTGGACGCTGGAGCCATTGGGCATAACTTATTTATTGAGTAATTCTGCAGCCTGTAAACATACTTATGAATAGTCAGCAAGAGAGTGGTAGTAGTCCAGGGGTGGTTTCTGCAGCTATACTTGTTTCATGCAACTAAGCTAAGTGCATTTCTGGGTTCCCATGTAAGATTATTATAGCAGGTAAATATACAGTGATGTAGGCAATATAGAGGTTCAACATTTTGTCCATCAGTATGTGTCCATAGTTTAGAAGTAACCTCAGACACTTCACAATGCTCAGTTACACATAGAGCGCAGGTTCTAGGTTCAATAAAGGCAGGCTCAATAAAGGTGGGACCACCTGGGGCGGGAGGGAATAGGGGGGCAGGGTGGGGAGCAAAGCGGGTAGAGACCCTGTTAGTTGCTCGTATGAGGGGGCTGGAAACAATCACAATTGACCAAGGACTGCTCTGAAACTAAGTCATTTCTTAATTTCTCAGGTGGAAAAACAAGTTAACCTTGTATCAGTAGGCTACTGTGGTCATAGTTTAAATTTACAAACACACAGTATTGATGAGTTATGGCAGATACTATTTGCTAACAGAAGGGAATAAGAGAAAGTGGAATGTGTGTGTGTGTGTGGTGGGGGGGGGGGGGCTGCTTACAAGCCAAAGCAGAGTGCTCACCAGGGGAAAATTAATATTGGCTCAAACAGGTAGACACATACTCAAAGTTAACTGTAGCTGTTTGCAGACAGTTCAGACCCAGACTGCGCTTTCCATTTGTGCCTTTGTCCCACTTCTATGTATGGCTTTGTCCTAATTTCTTGCTCTGAGGTTCATAGGTATTTCAGGATCAATTTATCCTTGCTTTTGAACCATATTTCTCTGCTTGGTTAGTACACTGCTATAAAATGTAAAAATAAAATCTAAATCATTGTAGAAGTAAAGCAGTGTGTGTGTGTGTATGCACTACCATAATTTTTTTAAAATATTGACTCAAAAAAGCATGTGGGTACTGTCATGCAAGTCTAAAATATTTCAAGTTTATAGTGCATCATTTGTTAGCTATTTAAACAGGAAGGGAAAATAAGTGGCAGATTGCTTTGCAAAACGGGGATTATTGCCAGTGCTATGTAGCTTGGTTTTAAATTTGACAGGAGTAGTGCAACAAAAAAAGTCTCCCACTGTAAGGAGGAAAAGGCTGACAAGCAAACAGTACATTGGTCTGGTCACCTGCTGTGATGAGCTGTCAATCGCATGCAGATAATGGGTCAAATTACCCTTGGCTCTTTGACAGCTAGGAAAGGTAGGTGTGAAGTGGGAGGGGAGATTCCTTGAAGAGCTAGATTTCAGCCTTCACAAAAGAAAGCAATTTAGCATTTCTAAGATGAAAGCGGTAGAAAATGCACCTTTCAGTTCTGTTCTGTAGCATTTGCACTGCTTGTGTTTTAAGTGGTCATTGAAAAAGGATAACATTTTAACCAAAAGTAGGGGGTTTTAAGACTGCAGTGAATGCCTGTTAGTCAATGAAGTGACAGCAGCTTTAAGGCAAAACGTGGCAGATCTGATGCAATTTTTTTGGAGACAAATAATGCGTTCTGGGATACTTAGAGGCAGAGTAAACAGTCTGAATTTTTTCAATATGCCAGACCCCATGTGGTCAGAGTCAGAAATTGCATCTAAAAATATCTAAAAAGCTCAAAATAGTCTGAGTGCTATTAAACTGTAGGAAACATCAAACCATGATGAAATTAATGTTTTTTGAGTCTGAGGGCACGGTTGTCCTTTAACACATTCTCACTTGCTGTTTTTTCTCTCTCTGTTGCTTATGCCAAGGCCTGTTTTGGCATAAAATGGCTATTTTTGCCAGCCTAACCCTCCCAGTTAATATATTTGTATAAAGTTTTGTTCAGTTATATCCCCTAGTCAAAATGTAGGTATTAATTGGGACCTGTATCAGTTTTTCCTTATTTTTGGATTATTTAATGAGAGAGGCTCGTACCTGTTTGCCAGACAATTATTGTGACCATGCTCTCATGCTGTCTTGTCATTGCTGATTTTTACTAGCTGTAAGACATCTGGATTTCTGCCTTTTGTACTGCATTAGCAATTCACAAATATGAATCTGGACAAAGAAATACTACATAGAGCAACCTGGCTCCTTTTCTTAGACATCTTCTTTGGATTTAAGTCATACGCCAATGGTTAACCCAACATCCCTTTGAACTGTCAGTTAAAGGACCACTACAGGAAAATGAAGAAAAAACATATATTTTGTATCAAGTCGTGATTTTCTAAACCTCCCAAAGCTGCTTTCAACCAAAAACGTATTAATTCTAAAATGTATATATTTTTTCTCCTGTTTGGCCTCATGGGGGCAGACATCCTGATGAGTATTTTCCTTTGATAGCCTAAATGTGTCCCAGAATGCAATAAGACAGCGCTAATTGTGAGAACAATTAGCCCTAACATTTGCTGTCAGATCAGACTTCCATTCACTTTGAATGGAAAACCTGAAAAATATTGCCAAGTTTAACAGTCAGTAGATTGTCATTGACTGTACTGCACTGAGTTTTACAAATGTTCTTATTGATGTTCTACACTTTTTCTGAAAAGCTTGCAAAAGTGTTGTCAAATTACTGAGTTAGACTTTCTACAGAGCAGTTTTGTTACTGTCAGTTCCTGACAAAGTTACTCCTCCCATCTCCCCTCCCTCAGCGAGCTGGAGTCTCACATTTCCAGCTAGGCTAGGTTCAGCTAATTAGCAGCCTTGCTTGACAATAGATGTCAAACAAATCTCAGCCTGGTGTGCCACTAAAACTGTTCCCTAATGACTCTCTGCTCCTGTGGACTAGCACTATCCCAGGAAACTGGGAAAAACCCACTAATCTCAAGCCACCCTTTTGTCCTATATTTTGATTTTCTCAGATTTACACATTGAAATATTTGCTTTGGATTGCGTAGTGATTTCTAGCTGGTCACATGGTTATTTTTGCATACTTATTCGTTATAGCATAACATGAACCACCTTAGTTGGTGCCAAACTTTGCCTAACAATTTTAATATGTTTTGTTTTTCTTAAAAATAGCTTCCCTAGCCTCTTATGTGAGCAAATACTTTTTGTTACTATAGTTTCACACAGCCTTGTTTTAGTTGTATACTTTCCATGCATATCTCTTGTCCATTCAGCAACAGACTTGACTTGTGGAGAAAGCTCCCAAGTTATAAAGCTTTTCCAAGTAGCAGTACTACTACTTTTGGTTAAGAGTACATGAAGTAGCATCCATTTCATGAAAAACAGTCCTACAGTACAATCAATTTCATTGTTTGCTCAAGACAAGACAAAACCTTAATCAAAAATCATTTTGGATTCAACCATGTCAGAGTAAGTGCAAGGCCAAATTAGGTACACTTCTGATGTTTGCTGGTCTGACACCCAGCACTGTTACCCTTCTGTCTCAATCACACCGCCCTCAATCCATTCAGGCATTTACATACATGACGACACTCGTATTTTGCAACATTGCCAGCAGCTGTACCAACCACTGTAGAAAACACTGCTGTAATGCCTTTGTCAACCAATGTGATAGATGCATGCTAGCGCTAAATTCCCCACATCTGTTCAGCAAGGCACTGTCTGGCTTTGCTCCACAGTTCTCTGTTGCACTATATAGATCCCATGCAGGCAGTGACTCCATGACACACACACCCACGCAGACAGTGACTCCGTGACACACGCACGCCACGCAGTCAGTGACACACCCACAACAGTGACACACACCCACGCAGACAGTGACACACACAACAGTGACTCGCGCACCCACGCAGACTGTGACGTACACCACTCTGCAGAGCAAGGAGATGCCAGTCCAGCTTTGATCCATATTTTTCTGTTACACTATACCCCATGCATGCCCCCACACATGCGCACACACATACATGCACAAAAATACCAGCAGGCCTACACACAGACGCACAGAACACTGCTTCAGTTTTCACTGAGCTACTGACAATGTCAACTCATAACACCTCCCCCAGACATCACATGCACATACACAATGTACCAGTGAAGACAGGTGCTTTCCCCACCACTCCAAAAGCAATGCTCCATTGTCTATGAGGGCAAAAGCCGTATATGATGTCAGCTCAATACCCACAATTCATAGGTTCATTGGTAGGTACTAGGCTATTGGCCCTAGGGCCTATATAAGCCTAGCCAAAAGGTACCCTGGCTTTCGCCACCCAAGAAAATATTTTCCTGTGCCACTGTTGAGCAGAGCCACAGAAGTGATCCCCTGGGTGAATTTCCCATCTCCCATCCAATCAAGATTTTTCTTGAGTGCTGATGAGGAGCTTGTTTGATATAGATAGGTAGTTTGTTCCAGAGTATGGGAAGTCTCTGGGACAGGAATCTATCCCTCTAGCATGTTCTGTTTATTGTGGTGACAAGGTTTAAGTCCCTAGAGCTTGTAGCTCGGAGGGATTGGGATTTCTTTAAGTGGAGCATGCTCAAAAGCTCTGGGTTTGACATAGCTTTGTGTTTTGGTCAGAGATCTCCTTAGTAGGCGATATGCGACGGAGTAAAGCTGCAGTTTTTTGAGACTCTCTGCGTAGGGCATCTGTTTGAGGCTGGTAATCCTCTTTGTGAGGTATTTCTGCAGCCTTTCCAGTTGTTGTAGATGTCTTGTGAGGTACATACCAACAGGGGCGTTTTACTCTATAATGGGTCTGACTGACGAGTAGAGGGGAACATTGACCTAATTTTTTCCTGGATGAGAAACCTTTTGTGATGGTGTGCCACATAGAAGGATTTCCTGACTAGGAACTTGGATTTAATAAACTATTTTATTTCACATTCCATTTTCTGTCTAGAATTGGTTTACGTTTGTTCTGCTACTGCTGGGTTTGTTGGTGTTACAGCAGCACTGAAGTTGTGTGTGGATTTCCCAAGACGCAGAGGTTTGTTTGCGAAACGGTGGATTTTGGTATTTTGATTTCCTGACTACTGTGGCGATGTGATTATCAAAGGAGAAACTACTGTCCACCTGTGTCTCAAGGTCTCTTATCACACTTTTGGTGTTAAGTAGACTACTGCCTATGTGGTAGTTCATGGGTACAGAGTTTTTACCAAAAGGGATGACCATGCACATTTTTGTATTGAGCTTGAGGCCATGGCTTTGACACCAAGCATCTGTCTCAGTGAGGCCCTTTTGTAGGATGTCCACATCTTTTGGAGTTTTGATTATGACTCCTAGCTTGCAGTCATCTGTGAACTTTGGTAGCCAAAGACCTTCTGTGTTAGCCTGCACTTCAGAGAAGTAGATACCAAACAGGAGAGGACCCAGGACTGAACCCCGTGGTACTCCACTTGTCACTGGTCTGAAGTTGGATTTGGAATCTGCTGCTTTCACAGTGTGGGTTCTGTCAATGACCCAGTTGACATCCCATCTTGTGACATAGGGATTTATACCTAGTTTAGTGAATTTATCTAAAATTCCAGAGTTGGGAGTGGTGTTGAAAGCCTTGGCGAGATCTGGATAGGCTGTGTGAACCACCTCGCCCTCATCTACGGCTTTGGTGACTGCTTCAAAGAAGTCTATCAGGTTTAGGAGACATGGTCTGCCTTTTACAAACCCGAATTGGGTGGGGTCCAGAATTTGGAGATTACCAGTGTCATTGTTTATAAGTTCCATGATGATACATTCCATAGCCTTGCAGACCAGGATAGTCAGGCTAATGGGGCAGTAGTTTCTGGGCTCTGTTGTGGCTCCCCCTTTGTGGAGTGGGATAACTGTCGCGGTGCGCCATTCAGTGGGCACATAGCCTGAGCTGAGGCTATGAGTGAACATGGTACTTGGGTGGCGTGCCAGTTCTTTCTGTAGTTGACAGAACGCAGCCTGGGATGTTGTCAGGTCCCATGGATGCTGTGTTCTTGGCTTTGGCGAGTGTGTGTGTTTTTTTTTTTTTTTTTAATCTGTGCAGCCATGATTACAGGATCTTTGCATTCTTCCAGTATAGAGATGGGCCCTTTAGGGGATGAGAGGGGGGTAAAGTTAGCACTGAACCTATCTGCCAGGATGTTGGCAATATCAGTTGGTTCTGTATATTTAGTGCCATTGTGCTGCAACTCAGAGCAGATCTGAATGTTGAGATTCTTGATATATGTGTAATATATATAATGTGTGTGTGTGTGTGTGTGTGTGTGTGTGTGTGTGTATATATATGTGTGTGTGTGTGTGTGTGTGTGTGTGTGTGTGTATATATATATATATATATATATATATATATATATATATATATATATATATATATATATATATATATATAAAAAAACGTGTGTGTGTGTTTTTGCTACATACTGGATTTCTTTGTCTAGTTTTACATGTTGTAAATGTGCAGATCTCATTCTTGCACTCACTGTGATTACCAGAGTAGAAACAACAGACATGTTCATACCTTCTGAACATCTGAGCAATTCTCTATAGAGTGTATTTTATCTGCTGTGTTCAGATGAACTGCATAACATAAAAGTGAACAAGTAAATAAAGCAGGAAAGAAATAAAACTAATGATTTGGGTGGACCAATGATATATAACTACGTACAGCATACTGCTCGTGACTCCTTTATTAAAAATGCAGTACTAAATAGTTAAGAAAGATACACTGGAGTAAGCGCATGCATATCAAAAGGCAGTATTGAAGTTCAGAGGGAAAGCACCCTGTGGAGGTGACAAATATGCTGTCTGCATTCAAACTTGAAATGGAAAAAGCAACAAAATTGAATGTCAGACACTGTAAAAGTATTTGTTGTAACACTTACACTTAAGAGTAACACGTATATCTGAATGACTACTGAAAGATTAATGCGCAAGGGCAGTTGAAAACAATAATCCTCATTGCTCCTAATAGGAAGGAAGAGGTATTCAAGGAAATGCCAGTAATTCCATTTGAAAAGTAAACTACAGACACTGAGACTTCTATGTAAACGAGTGTGCCTGATTTTGAAAGAAACCATAGAAGACCAGGCTTGACAAAAAGAAATGGGTAGCCACGACGCATGGGTGTCCTAGTTGTGCTATATGATAACTTATGATACATATACTTTAAAGGAAGTACGATTATTATCAGACTGGGTTGTGTAAAAGAGATGACCTGTATTTTGCTCAGGTTCTGATGTAAAATACAAATACATCATTCCACTTGAGAAATGTGTGGATATGTACTTAGACCATCATTCAGCATATAAACATGTTATATACATTACAACAGTGTCTTTAAAAGTCATACACACACAAGTTTCAAATACACCGAAACACGGTCTGTGCAGCACCTACTGAATTGTCATACAGCAAAGGAAAGGAATACATGGCTTTCCCAACATGTCAAATGCCCTATCCCTATACTTGGTCCTTTGCAGACTGTTGAGGAGTGATCCAAGTCTATTGCACCAGTCATCCTAGTATCCTGCACTGATGGACCACTTTCATATCTAGAAAATAAAGAGCATCATCCAAATGCTTGGGACATAAATTGGACACGTTGGAGGAACCGGTATATGTCTCAGAGCATCGCCTTCTTTGGAACAGGATTCCCATCCATGTAATGTAGTGTTTTTCCTTGATTCTAATCCTGCATAATGTGGACCTGTGCATGGGAAGATAGTTGCAGGGGTAGTCTATTGCATCCTTTTGGAGGACAGTGGGTTGAAAACAGTTGCCTTTGCCATGTTTACCTCTGTGGGAGAAGAGTTAAGTCCTTGGTTGTGCTAATGGGGGAGATGTTGGTATGGTGGAGAAACCAGAAGTCCAGGATGACTGGGTCTGTAATGGCACAGCTAGCAAGATGTAACCCCCCCCCCCCAAAAAAAAAAAGTATATACAAATAGGAATGAAATGACAGATCTAACCGACTCTCTCGGTAGGCCAGGACTATGTCTGGTTAAACATTTTTGTTGGTTTGTATGATATGTGGATGATGACTGTAAGGGAATGATTACTCTTTAGATCTTGATTATTTTCCTTTGATAATTAGCTTTGTTAAAAAATGGTTTTCCTCAATACTGCTGTCATATGATAGACAAAAGACAGGGAGCTGTAAACATTATTTATTAGATCCCAGACTAATTTGTGTTTTGTATTGTGATACCTATACAGTATAATGAGGGGTAGAAGGTTGTCCAATTTTAGTACAGCTAGAGTATAGTAGGGGCAGCTCATTCTGGAGTAAGTGTTATGGTTTTGTGAGGTAAACCCAGGTTTAACATATCTATAAATTGGGTTGGCAAAAGGTTTTTGCTGTCTGCACTGAGATCTGTGGAATTTATACCAAATAGCTCCCATCGCCAACCCATATGGGACACTGTCGGTCACTTTCATACTTTGTGACCAGGCACCAGAAAATTGCACTGTGCTTTCTGCCTTTCAACAAGTTGCTACATTTTTACTACAAGACAGTCATTTTTTTAAGGCATTTAGGTTTTGTTTGATTGATGTATGTATGGGGTATAGTGTCAAAGGTCCTGTCCAGCACTAAATATGCAGCGTGTACTGTATGGTAAATGTTTACAGCCAAAAAAATTTATTTGAAAAAATTAATCGGATAAAAGAGGCAAGATGGGCACCTGATAAAGCCCAACTGTTGTTGGGTCAAGTTTAACAAGATTGTTGATAATGACTGCTTATGTCAGTGATGGCAAACCTTTTGGGCCTGGTGTGTCAACAGTTCAGAAAGTGCCCCCCCCCCCCCAAACAAAAGATAAACCATTCTTTACATATTCAGTTATTTAAAAAAAAAATAAAGTCCAGTCATGTGTGCTGGTATGTATTATAAAAGTAAAAGAAAAATCAGTGGCTCACAATAGGGAAAAAGATATGTGCACTGATAATTAGGCTTACAATAGTGCAGCAAAAATTAAATAATGACTTTTTTCTTCCCGAGTTTTAACAGATAAGTGCAGGGTCACATATTTTTTGTATTTTTGTTTATTCAGTTTCTTTGGTAATTCGGGTGTTGAACTCTGGTGTGTCACCTAAAATGTTGTGGTGTGTCAACTTTGGCATGCGTGTCACAGGTTCGCCATCACTGGTTTATGTGGTCTAAGTATGTTAGATGGCTTTGGCACTGCTAGAGCATGCCCTTGTTTGTGAGCTAGATGTCTGTACCAGAAGTACTAGTTCCTCTCTTTGTGTATGGTGATATCACTCTTCTGCGTAGGAATATTAATCACAAAGACATCTCTAGATCAGCAACTGTGCTCAGTGAAATTCTTAATCGCCTCAAAAGGGTATTTGGAGTACATCCAAATCCTGAGCAGACACTTCTTTTGCTCTGAGATTATGCCGGTTTATTTCTGTTGGCAGTGATTGGTACTCAAGCTACCTCCCTCAACAATTATGTTGTGTGTCCCATAAACATCCAGATGGAGGTATAGACGCATAGCAGAACTGCACATATGTTGCAGTACAGCTGAATATATATTCTGTACCCACATACCCACCAGTGTAGGTAAATGTTTATCGTGTGGTATGAAATGGAATAACATGCAAGATAATCCAACACTGATGGTTTCCTTAAGTGTTTTGCATAGAGTAATCTTTTACCTCCTCCTCCTCCTGTTCCTGTGCTGTAAAATGTTCCACTGTATCAGAGTACCAAGATAATTATGTAAACAAGCTGCATATAGAACAAACTATTCCACTCAACATTAATAACTTCCAACTACAACATATTAATTATAATTTTAGGATCGCTAGGTATTAACACTAACTGCCTTGCAGAGGCTGCAGGAATTACAAGAGCCACCACAGTATATTAATTCTTTATTTTCTGTAGTAAAATTCTAGACCGGTTTGAGTGTAGAAGCAAGTACTGATTGATTTTGGTCAGTGGGGAATTGTACTGAATGCCTTGGCTAAGTCTAGGTAGGCAATATGTACTGTTTTGCTGTCAACCTATCATCCGTTGCCCTGGTGACTTCTTGAGGAAGTGTGCCTGGTTAATTATAGCAATAATATGACATTATTTAAGAAAAGAAACTATCACTTTTCTTAAATAATGGCATAATGTCTGGCAAAAAAGCCAGACACCTTAAAAAAAACGGAATCTTGCTTTTCCGTTTTTTTTTTTTTTATGTTAAACCCATTTAACATAGCGACCTTTTCCATTAGTATAACTCGAGCTGGCCAATCTCATGGTATAATAGTTATGATTGACCCTTCAGAAAAGAAACTGGGTTGGATCCATTGCCAGTAGATTACCTATGCCACTGAAACATTTAAATGAGAAGTCCTTCCACTGCTTTGCATACAAGACTACATCAGGCTAATGGGTCTGTAGTTTGCAGGGTCCGTGCATACTTGTGGAAAGAGATGAGCACCACATTTCTCCATTCACGTGACCCGAATCCTGACGGGAAGGCTACAGTTAAATACTGACTTAAGTCATACTGATATGTAATGCTTCATGCTATTTAGGAGACCTCTATGGATATTAGTGGTGTACATTGATATGATATTTTTGTCCTTTGTAGAGTGTGTCAAGAAACAAGTCCTCTAGTAATAGTTGGGTGGAGAATAAGTTGGATGGTATTGCCAGAGGGGTGGCTGTAGGAGACTGAAAGAAAAGGATAGAATTGGAGATTAATTTGTTAGCCAGTAGATTTGCCATACCTTTCAGCTGTATGTGGCTGCACTTAAAATGAGCTGTTTACATGTGCTTCCTTTGAGGTTGCAGACATAGCCAAGGAAAGCAAATTGGCCTTCGTATACTTGACTTGTCCTCCTAGCTTCTTGTTTAGATTTATATGAAAGTTTTTTTTTTTCCTGTTAGGAATTGCAATTCCAAATTTTTGCCATAATTGCTTCCTTTTATTATACAACCAATTGATACTGGAATTCTAGTAGGATGGTTTGATTTCAGTGTTTGCTTTTTTCTGGAGAACACAGCTGCACAATGCATCTATTAATATAGTTGTACATGTTCTCTGAACAATTCTGCATAGTCAGTAATGTGGGCAGGGATTGGAGAGACTTGAAAGTTTGGCAGGTTATCACTTGATGATAGGAAATTCACCTCAGAATACTTGTAACCTATATTACAAGGTGAACTGTGGTCCCAGGTTTTATTTTTATTCTGAATCAGATAGCTTTATGGTCAAATCTTAGTGTAGAGGACATTACACTAGGTCCGTAGCATTATCCCATATTGGTGGGGACCAGATCCAGCATGTTCACACCCCTAGTGGGCACATGGGCTGTCTGTTACAAGGTGTTTGTACTGGCAAAATCCAGGAGGCCTGCACATTTGGTGTCATGAATGACTCACACTTTATGGTGGGATAGTTAGTCGCCTATGAGTATGGTATTTTGTTGAATGGTGACTGACTTCAGTATAAAGATGCGCTTTGGGATTTCCTGGTCCTAGACAGGGACTTAAGATTGCAAGAATATGGGATGTGGAGAAGCTCAAAATAATCTTGTTTGAAAAACTTTGAAGCATGATTGTTTTTGTTATATATTGAGGCACTTTCATACCTAGCTCCTGAATGTGCAGGAGCTTGTCTAAATGTGTTAAAAGCACTGTAACCCTGCACTGTCAGGGTATTCTCTGTGGATTTGCTGTATCCAGGACTGTTTGTAAACATCTGAGAGGTGCCAGAGTCTGCTCTTCAATTTTTGCCTTAGATCTGCTTGTTCTCCCCTCTCCTGCACTTTTACTAGCTTATTAGTCTAGCACTTTACCATACCAGAGTTCTTGTAGCAATTATTGTAGCACACAAGTGCTACCAGCGCTAAGCGTTCTGCAAGGAAACAGCTCCAGTACTTATTAATGCCCACCCCTCCAGGCATGTTTAACGGTCAGTTCCCTGTGCTCTCTCCTGTTAAACTGGTGATCTTGGGCATCCTGAGGCAATGTAGCGACTGCCTCATGTACACTGACGACCCTCTCCTCCTCTTACCTCCCAACACTCAGACTTGTGAGATGCACTTACATATCCAAATTGGAAACCACGCACTCTCCAGCCAAGACCGGAATAGCTGGTCAAGAGAAGAAGGTCAACACTTGCACCACACACATGGAACACACAGCCCTCCAGAACACACACCAGCACTGCCTTCACATAAAAACACAAGCCACGCACCCACCTTCGCAGAAGCTCTCCATAAAAACCTACCCAAACAGTAGAGACCTCCAAGGCAGAAACGCACTCTACCACCACAAGACAACACTAATCACGAGACACACAACTCTCCTAAACAGTGTGCCACTCAACCAAAGCCCCTAAAGCAAAACAGCATGCCCAGCACAGTAGTCATAGGTGACTTGATAGTGAGGCACACTGATGTCCCACTCACTAGGTTAAATAAGGAGAAAGTAACAGTCAGCTGCCTGTCGGGTGCCAGGATCCACCATATAATGCACGCACTCAGGTCCCTCAACAACCGGTACAAATATGACTGTCATTGTACATGTGAGTGTGAATGACCTGAGACATACCTCCCTGGACTACATGAAAAGAGACACGGAGGAGCTCTTGGATTATGTAGCCCAGGCATGTACGACCCTACCCTGAGCAGCATCCTACCATCGCCCAGAATGCTACCACAGTACAAGCAGAAAATGATTGATTTCGACAATTGGCTATGTTTCTGGTGTCATTATCTGCCTGGGATGACATGATTGACAGACCTCTGTTTTGCCAGAGATGGCCTGCATCTGTCACCCCTGGGCTTCCGGATACTGGCCAAGGCTCTTGTCACCCCTGTAGTGCCTTTTTTAGGCGGTGTTCCAAAGACCAAATTACCACTGTAACAGCTACAAACAAATGCAGTCCAAGAGTCATGCTGCTCAGTGATAGAAGTCTAAATCTCAAAATGCACTTGCTCGAAGCCCTCCTTAAAATGGAGAACATCAACATTTGTGCTGTAACAGAGACCTGGTTCAAGGCAGCAGAAAGCACCCTTGCACTACCAGGCTATAACTCATCGCACACCTTTTGGCCCCAGAACTTGTACCAAAGTCCCAAAGGTGATGGTATTTCCATATTCATAAAGGATGCCCACACCTCCAGAGTGTTAGCCCAACATAATGCATCAGAGATACTTCAGGTGCAGCTAATATTGGGTAAGACAGCAGTCAGGTCGTAACCTGTTATAGGTCCTCAACAATGTCCCAAGACGCTCACTCCATGTTGCTAAGCACCCTGGAGAATATTGGGTTCCAACCTAACGCACACATACTGGGAGACTTCAATTATCCCTCTATTAACAGGGAAAACTACTCCATTACAAATGATCCACTCCATTCTATAGCAACCATCTTTCTGCCCAGCTCTAACGTCTCTCATTACTGTCCTACTAGACATCTCAGAAGTGCAACCCAAGACTTACTAAATGCCCACAAACCTAAAACAAAAACTGGCAGTAATGTATATAGTTACCATCCTTCTGTTGAATGGAATAAACTCCCATTAGAAATCAGAAGTCCAACAAACCCCAAACGTTTTAAAATGGCTACAAAAGATTACTTCAAAAATACTGGACCTGCCCCTGCGTACACCCTCCTTGATCATAATCTTTTTTCTTAGCTTCAATTCATCTATTGTTACCCCATATCCAACCCACTTTCCCTTACCCCCCCTGTCATCCTGTATGCCTCTCAATATGGCTTACTGATACAAGAACTTAACTATTGTAAAAAAGATTTGCATATCTAAATAATTCTTCCATCTTCTTTTTTTCTCCATTTTTTTCCTTTCTCTAAATTTGAAATGCAACAGTAATCTTGGAAATTTCTGGTTTACAATAACGCTTTTTTTATTCAACATTGTTTATCTTAATCAAATTTTGTTAGATTGTATGAATGTAACATGTTCTGGAGCTTTTCTCCCTGGGCCTCCACTGAAAAAGGGCTTTGGCTCAGTTGGACATGCCCGGTCAACAAATGTAAAAAAGAAATATGTACCAATACACTTGCCCAACGTTTCCTGGAACTCATTAATTCCAATGCCCTAGACCAGCTCGTTCTTACCCTACTAGAAGTAGCAACATCCTTGACTTGGTCATTACTAACCTGGGCGACCATTGCTCTACACCAATAGTCAACTCCTGCCTGGTTAGATCCAACCACAAACTAATCACCTTGGAAATCCACATCCCTCCCATCCCCCTGAAAGGTAACCACCATGAAAATCTTTTCCAAAGCTAACTTTGGGCTCCTAAGAACAGAGGTGGCTAACTTCACGTCACCCATGCAAATGGAGAATAGTTGCATGACCACCAAATCATACACCAATCCACTGTACAAACACATACACAAATGCATGGATCTCGCCATACCCAATAGAACCAAGATGCTCTCCTCCAAAAAAAGGAAACCAATCTGGTGGTCCCCTGCCATAGACAAACTCTACAACAGAAGGAGGAAACTGATGTGGAATAAGGAAGTCCCAAGACTGGAAAAACTCCCTTATCAGCCTCAACAAAAAGTTGAGATCACTCATCAAGTCCTCTAAAGCTAGCTATGAAAACAGAATTGCAGCAGATGTTAAAGACAACCATGAGGCTTCTACATTTATGTAAAGAACCTCCACGGCAATTCCCAGATTTGCTCTGAGCTACTGCACAATGGTACCTCCTATACTGAGCCAGTAGATATTGCCAATATACTGGCTGACAGATTCAATGCCAACTTTCCCCTCTTACCCCCCCCCCGCCAAAGTTCCACTCCCAATACCTGCAGATTGCCAGGCACCCAGTATTATTGCAACACAGGTTAAAACAGCACTGTCCAAGGCCAAGAATACAGCTTCTATGGGACCTGACAATATCCCTGACTGTTCTACATGAACTACAGAGTGAACTGGCACCTCACCTGTGTGCCCTGTTCAATCACAGTCTCCCCACAGGCTTTGTCCCTCCTGAATGGCGCACTGCTATAGTAATCCCTCTCCACAAAGCCGGAGCGACTACAGACCTTGTGAACTATTGCCCCATTAGCCTGACAAGTCTGATATGCAAAACTATGGAACGCTTCATTATGGACCTAATACACAAGGCTATAGGGAATCTCCAAACTCTGGATCCCACACAGTTTGGTTTTGTGAAGGGTAGGTCATGCCTGCTCAACTTGGTCGACTTCTTTGAGTCAGTCACCAGAGCTGTGGATGAAGGCAGGGTGGTTCAAATAGCCTACCTTGATCTGGCCAAGGCCTTTGATACCATTCCCCACTCAGGAATCCTAGAAAAACTCACTAAGCTAGGCATCAACCCCTATATCACTAAGTGGGTTGTAAACTGGCTCACAGATGGATAGAACCACAGTGTGAAAATGGCTGACTCCCAAGTCAGATTGGCGATCAGTTATGAGTGGAGTCTCACAGGGATAGGTCCTGGGTCCTCTCTTGTTTGGTATCTACTTCTCAGAAGTCCAGTCCAACATAAAAGGACTCTGGCTGACAAAGTTTGCAGACGACTCCCAAGTGATGTTGACATCGTACAGAAAGGCCTTCCTGAGACCAACATCTGGTGGCAGAACCATGGCCTTAAGCTGAATGCCAAAAAATGTCATCCCCTTTGGGAAAATCCCAGTTTCCATGAACTACCACATCAATGGTAGTTCACTGAACACAGAACGTGTTATAAGAGATCTGGGAACACAGGTTGAAGCAACCTCTCTCTGACCACAGTGGCAGTGTGGTGGTCAAAAGTCCTGTGAGACTTCATTACTACGGGTTTTGCATACAGGAAGAAAAAGGTTATTGTCTCCTTCTACTCTACTCTTCCCTCATTTGGCCAATCATCGAGAACAATGCCCCATTTGGCATGCACCTCCCCAGACGCCTGCAACAACTGGAGAGGCTGCAAAAGTACCTTACAAAGAGGATCCTAGGCCTTAAACACTTATCCTGTATGGACAGACTAAAAAAAAAACTCAAACTATTCTGTCTCACATCGCCTAATTAGAGGCTATCTCTCCTTGACTTATAAAGCCATGTCTGACCCAGCTCTGTTAGAAATTCTACATCTAAGGAAATCTCAATCCCTCCGCACCACACACTCCAGAGACCTCAATCTCATTACTTCAATCCTCAGCCTCATTACTACAATCAACAGAACGTGCTGGAGAGACAGGTTCGTAACCCAGAGACTGCCCATGTTATGGAATAGACTTCCCATACATGTCAAACAGAGCACCTCACTGGCCTTCTTCAAGAGAAATCTTGATGAGTGGATGGGGAAATAGAAAATTCATCCTGGGGATCCCTAGAGTGGCTCTACTCGACAGAGGCACTGGAAACTATGGTTGGGTGGCACTCTGCCAGGGTAATCCTATGGGCTAGGCTTGTAAAGGCTCCAGGGCCATTAGCCTAGTACACACCTATGAACCAATGTTTTGAAACGTGCACAAATATCTGCATTATCTAAGGTAATTACAACTTGGAGGGAGTGGAGTTTCTTGTTTAGACTCCTGCCATTTAGCAGTAACAGCGTCAGATTTTCTAGAGTTGATTTTGATACACTCCCAAGTTCAGGAAGTCATCGGAAGAAAGGAGGAGTGCAGGAAAAAGTGGAAGATGGAAAAGACTGACAAGGCTATGAAGGACTACTAGTTTGCTAACAAAGAAGCTGCAATAACAAAGAATAGGGCATCAGAGGCGCTGTACCAACTTCTGGAAAGTGACTCAAGGGGCACAAAGAAACTATATCAGGTTGCAAGGCAAAGACAGAAAGATAAAGAAGATAGACATGCTTCATAAGGGATGCCAGCAACAACCTGCTCAGTAGTCCACAAGACATCAAAGGAAGATGGAATGAGTATTTCCAGCAGCTCCTGAATGAAGAAAACCCCACACAAGCTGTACTGATCCAGAAACGGCCTACGATGAGAGAAGAGGAGGAGCCCACCCTAGAAGAAGTACGAACAGCACTAAGGAAGATGAAGTCAGGGAAAGCAGCAGGCTCAGATGAGGTCACAGAAGATATGATAAAGATGCTGGGTGAGATGGGGGAGAAATGGCTCCTGTGGGTACCAATAGCAGTATGGAGAGAGAGAGAGGCTTATCCCGGATGACTGGAGAATAAGCATACCCATGCCAGTGTACAAGAACAAAGGGGGCATCCACAACTGTGGGCAGTAGAGGCATCAAACTCCTATCACATTGCATGAATTTCTGGCGAGGGTGATTCATAAACACCTACGCAGAGTAGTAGAATGTAAGCTGGGAGATGAGCAGTTCAGATTCTGATCAGGATACAGCTCAATTGACTCTGTTTGCATTGAGACAGATAACTGGAGAAGAAGCTAGAGATGAGGAGAGAGTCCAACTGAGCATTCCTAGACTTGGAGAAACCATATGACAAGGTCCCAAGAAAGCTGATCTGGGCCTTGAAAACACTGGTAGAATTAGGACAGGCTATGTACAAGTACTCAATGACTTAAGTATGAACAGTGTTCGGCCTCACAGAGGGGTTCTCAGTGGGAGTGGGTGTACACCAGGGTTCAACTCTGAGCCCACTGCTGTTCATACTTGTGATGGACTACATTAGCAAATAGGTTGGAGGGAACAGATCAACAAAGCTGCTGTATGTAAATGTGGCAGTACAGGCAGACTCTGAGCTAGAACTTAAGGATAGGAGAATGGAATGCAAATCTGAAGGCACATGGGATGAAACTAAGCACAGTTAAGATGGTGGTAATGGCAGAAAATTGGAGAAATCAGAAGAAGCTGAGACTAGAGATAGAAGGGAAGATAGTGGAGCAGGTTAACAGCTTCAAGTATCTGGGAGTGGTGTTTGAGGAAAAGGGTAATCTGAATGAAGAGGTCAAAGCTAGAATTAGAGGGGCTGCACCCAACTGGCATAGAGTATCACGTGTAGACTATAGCAGAAGAATACCAAAGAAGCTGAAAAGTAAGGTGTACAAGACAGTGCTGTGACCAGTACTACTATATGGTACAGAAACCTGGGCAGTAAAGGTAGAACAGTTGAAGAAGCTAGAGTTGATGGAAATGAAATGCCTGAGAAAGGTAGTAGGATGCACACTGTGGGACAGACTAAGAAATGGGGACACGAGCAGAAGCTAAAGTAGCTCCAATTGCAGAAAAGATCAAAGAGAACAGATTATGGTGGTCTGGGCGCATGTGTAGAAAAGCAGAAGACAATCTGGTGAAGAAGATTTGGGACAGACCCGAATAAGGTAAGGTGAAATGAGGATGTCCAGCAAGAGGTGGATGGATTGTGTGAAAGAAGATCTGCAACAGTCAGGCATGAATGTTGAAGGCAGGAGTGTGGCACTTAATCGAGAGTTGGCAACAGTTAACATGATACCCCCACCCCATGTAGAAGAATAGGAAAAAGGGGGCTGATGATTATGATGATTTTGATACACTAGATTTGTCAGTTTCTCACTGCATAAAAATGCTCTGTGGGAAAGGATAATGTTTTAGCCAATATTCCAAGTACTCCAAGGCCTAAATGAGACAAGTGCAGATCATTCCTGGCAAAGCAGCATGGTCTGTTGACCATATCCTCCGTTGTAGAAAAGTATTGACCCCCTTGGAGTAACACCAGTAACTAAGACTGTTATTACAGTCAATCACCTGTTCGTATTGTGGCATTATCCTTGCAGAAGGTACAATGATGCTCAATGCTAGGCTTATATTGGCCAGGGACACACACTCCCAGAGAGCCATGTCTCTCTTCATGTAGTCTTAATTCATGTCATGATTTCTTCCAAGCCATTCCTAACTCCAGTCTCATCCAATATGCCGGTGATTCTACTATAATCTGTTCCTCCCCTTCCATCACAACTCTTAATCTAACTCGAGCCAAGCCACCTTCTCTTCCACTGAACAGTGGATGCTCGACAACCATCTAGCTCTTAATGCAACCAAAACGAAACTTACGTTATACAATGCATCCAAAACCTCTTCCCTAGAGAAACAATCCTTCATAATTACCATCAATAATAATACCCCCCCCTAGAACTAGTCTGTGACACAAAATTACTAGGAATTATCATTGACGACTAAAAATGGTAAGAATCTACAAGCAAATAAAACCCATAAAAAATTAGGTATGCTTTACCGCCACAGTCGCTTTCTCTCCCACCACCAGGATTACATTAGCTAATGCATACGTCATCCCATCCCTTTTATGTGGTGCATCTATGCTAACCAGCCTACAATCTTCCCTCAAAACAAAGCTCTCCTCTTGTTATAACAAAATATCCAAATTTGCGGCAGGTCGTAGAGTCTCTTCTCACCACTGTAATTGCCTTCACCAACTAAGTTGGCTAGAATTACCAAACTTCCTCGCATATACCCAGCTCATCCAAACACACAAACTCATTCATGTCTCTCTGCCCCTCCCTAGCAGATACCTTTGAAATGCATAAACCAGATAAGACTCCTAAGGTCCAATTCCCAAAACCTAATTAAATTGCATAAACAGACACATTCTGCTGGGAATCAGTTTATGTCCTCCTCTCTTGCACGCCTCTGGAACTCTCTCCCTTCTCCCATCTGCAACACCAGCAAGTCTCTCCTTGTTTAAAACCTCACTGCACTCGCACCTTACTTCACAGTGGAAATGCTCTTGCTCTCATCCAACCTAATTCTACCACACTTTCTTCCTAACTTTCCAAACTTTGTTGCCTGTCACTACCTCCTAAAGTTCTTCATCCCTTGGGGAAATATTGGACCAATGACTAAAAAAATTCCTCGTTGTTGTTTCGGCTTTTCCCAGTAGAGGGTCACCACAGCGGAACTCAGGTCCGCTAATGATTGGTAGATTTTTACGAAACGCAGAGGTGCTAGCTCAATGCCCAACCTTCAACGAAGGCATGCCCATTTACGCATGCATGTCTTTCAAATGCTACCCAACCGCGGGGAGGACATGCAGACTCCACACAGAAGGCACTCCCAAGCCTAGCTGAGAATTGAACGGGAGAACCTCTTGCTGTGAGGTAACAACGCTACCGCCAAATTCCCTAAAAAAAAAGACTACTACTTACTGAATTAACCTGATGTAATTTTCCTAATGTCTTTTTTTATTTCTGTATTATGCAACACCTGTTTGAATGAATTGTGCAGTATGAGTTTGTACTATACAAAATATGTATTTAACATTTAATTGAAATGTATATTATGGATTTGTGCTCTTTCTGTACTATGCATTTGTATTTCTCTGGAGTTTTTTTTCCCAAGACTCCATTGAAAATGGGCTCCTTGTAGCCCAATGGATTATCCTGGAAAACGAACTGCAAATAACTTTTCAAGACTATTTTATTTATGTCTCAAGTCATTTACAAATACACAGACTACGACAGTCTTACAGATGTCATCTTTGGCAGACTGCTAAGAGGTGTCCTGTGTCTGGCATATAAGGCAGCCTCTGACTTGGAATTGATGGATCCAGTGCACATCAGCAAAGTCAAATGGCGTCAGACTTACTTGGTCCAGGGATCTAAAACTCTAATGTAACATCAACAGAACAGTTTGCATCTCGGAGGATACTACTGCTGTGGAACTATCTTGCCAATCACATAAAACAAAGCTCAGACCTGTCCATATTCAAGCAGAACTTGGATATATAGATGAGTAATAAAAAATTTACCCTTAGACTGCACCCCTCTACTAATAATGGAGACCGACTGCTCCTAAATACTTTATCCATTGCATAAGGATGTCTGTCCCTCCAAGAGGGATATTAATCACAGAATCACAAATCAAAAAAGTACTGTTATTCAGCATAAGTAGTCAATGTAGAGAAAGCTAGTCATTATGAAGGCATCAAGCAACATCAGTTTCAACACGTAAAGAATTCTACTTGCATTCTAAGCAGTACTAATCTGTAGTTAAGAGTCTACACATATTTTGAAAAAGATATATATGTACATGAAGCCAAATATTTTAAGCAGTGATAAAAATACAAGGTTGTCAGACAAACACAGGACTACAGCATGAAGTCTGTTTGCAGCTCACTGCACTAATACACAAATTAACTAACTCTATACCAAAATCAGCTAGTTTCAACATGGAGTGCTCCTCATGAAACAGTAATCCTGAATCAGCATCAGTAATGCAGTTATGTACCATTTCAAAGACTACATAAGGGATTTGAGCTCCCATGATTCAGCAGTACATTTTAAAACATAATACATAATTGGCCATCATCAGCTTTCACAATGCAGTTTGCAAATTAATCTTTCAGAATGCAACTACTTTTCTGAGGTAAAAATAATTTAAAAAAACAAATCAACAGATTAGCGGTGCTAGCTAGCAATGTGGTTCCTTAACGGAATGTCAGTCACTCAGAAAGATGAAAAGATTTCCTCAGCAGTCACAAAAAAGCTTTTTTTTGTCTTCTTTAACCCTCCACTGCAGCAAATCAACCATCATACATCCATACTCCAGTACATGGTCAGCTTCAGTGGAATAAAAATACCTAGCAACACCATTGCTCTAATCATACTAAAACGTACTGTAAAATAACTGTTCACTTACAACTCCCCCAGAAAAATAATGCACAATGATCCATAAACTGAATCGGACCTTCTGATATTTTAGTGAAATAAATCCAAAATAGCAAGTCTTACAATGTGAAAACTCTGGCACATGCTGAGTAGTACAGTCCTCTCAAAAAAAAAAAAAAAAAAAAAAAACAGACGTGCAGCAACAGATAACTACAACAGAATTTCCTGCTTCTGTTTTAAGCAGATCGGAAGGCGGGGTGAAGTCTGTGATTGACTGCATGGGGGCGTGCATAATTACAGAAAGGGCATTTCCTGGGCGAAAAGAGAAGAGTGAGTGTTCAACTGAAATCTGCAGTCTGAAAGGTGGGCGAATTGTCGGAGGCTTAAGCGTGAGATTAAAGTTTTATTGAAGATGGCTAGCAGTACTAATAGCTGCTCCATCAGAATCTCTAAAAATAGAGAAAATAACTGGTTCCTTGTGTGGTAATGTTATTTTTCAGTGGTGGAATCATTTGACAGGGGAGAAAAATAGGTTGTGGAGCAGAAATGTACTATTTCCTGTAGTTGTCCTTTAAGTCTGATTTAAAATTTTTGTCTTGGAAAACAGCATTTCTAGTAGGCATTATATCTGTGAGGTGAATTTCTGAACTCCAGGTTGTCTTCCAAATCCCTTTCTTCTTTTTCACAGAGATTGTCCCTTTACAAACAAGTCAATAGGGTAGCATCTGATTTGAATATCAAACAGTTAATTTGCCCATTTTCTTCCCTAATTTTTCTAGTAAGGGAGAGTACATGCTACATTTTTAGATGTACATAGGCAGCTAGATTATCTTCACAGAACAAAAGATTTCAGGAAGTTGGAACAGTTCTCTGTTTCTTCCTGACAGACTGAGATCACCAGTTTCTAAAGTTACCCTGACCAAATGGATTACTGATTTGCATTTCTTTCGTTTAACCTCAGCATGACTTCTCCCCAACAAAGCCTTTTAAAGCACATTCTACTAGATCCATGGCAACCTCTTTCACCTTTTGGTGTAGAACTTCCATTGATGACATTTGTCCCGCAACTACCTGGTCTAATGCTAATAGCTTTATTGCTCATTGCAGACTAGATTTGACCTCCTGAAGCTGAGCTGCTTTTGGTTTTGCAGTTCTCCAGTATAGCCTTTTATGAGGGCCACCCAAGATTCATGTAGCTGGAGACTGTCCCAATCGTTGAGAAATGAATGAAAATAAAAACATCAGATATTAAAACTATGTACTCGCCATAACTATGCATCTGTGTTGTCAGTTTTCATTCCTGCTCACAACTCCCCACCCTCCTTCACCCTTCCTTTCATCTTCTGGAGTGACCTTGTGGATATTGTGGAACCGTTTGTTCCAGGTTTGAGGCCCAGATCTGCTGTACTTCTAGGACTACTTTAGGATCTGTAAGGCAGTAAACTATATCTGAGATATTGCTAGCCGACTGGGGCATTATGGCTAGAAGGAAGAGCTTGTAATTTGGATCCGAAAGTCTAGTGTATGTGGCAGACTCTGATCTGAGGTCTAATATGATACCCAATCACTGAGGAAGGAAGAAAATGGACAACACAGATGCATGGTTATGGTGAGTGCATACTTTGGAATTGAAATGGTTATTTCGATTCTTCTGGTCAACTCCTTTGCTTTTCTCTCTTTGTTTGAGCATTTTCCTTTGGAACAGTGAAAAAGGTTTCACTGGCAAAGTCTGTCTGTCCATTTATTTTTTTAAACATCTTTATTAAATTATCATGTATGATCTTACATTGATATAAATGAAAAACAAATAACATTGACACCACTTTAGTTGCAAACATTGTACATCACAGACACCATTGAAACAACTAGAGTTGCAAACATTATACTTCACTTATCTGTCCAGTCACTGTCCATGAAGCATTGTATGGCTCATTCAAATCCTGCCTCTTAAACGTTGTTCCTTCTCTGCATATATTTTTCCCACAATTCCTATTTTTCCCCATGTAATCTGCTCCATCCCTTTTCTAAAGATCCCAATTCCAGCTGTTTTATGTCTGTTAATATATTCACTATTTGTCGTAGAGTTGGTCTAGACTTTGATTTCCATTTTCTAGTAATGCTCTTTTAGCAGCCACCACAGTTAGACTCAGCAAGGCTTTACTATGTCTAGGCAGTTCCGATTCTGTATCATAGCTCAAAATCATCGCCCTAGTCAATCCAGTCCACTCACCCAGCATCTCTAACAGAGCAGTGCATAGGGAATCCCTAAAGTTGCCAGCTCACCACACTCCCAAAAAATATGTTCCAAGCCACCTCTTTCTTGCCCATCACACCTCTAACGTTTGCTGTCCACCTGAAGAAAAATTCTTTGGCGTCTACTTGTGGTATAAAAATAACTATGTAATCGCTTCCAGGCAAAGATCCTAAATCTTCTAGACTTTACTGCATATTTGGGAAAGAGAGAGAGATACTCTCCAATTGCCTCTTTTGTGAATTGCTTATCCAATCTCTTCTAAGCTCCTCTGATTTTTATAATTTTTTTTAAACAGCAGCTTCTGTTCTGAATTCTGTTGGAAACTCTACCAGTGCTCGACCTTCATTACAATCCCCCTACATATTTCTCTTTGCCTATACTCTATCATCAGTCCTTGATGGGGAAGGCAATCTCTAACCTGCAGTCCAGATACATTCTTGGCCTTTTCCCATTCTATTACCTTTCATTTTCTAGTTATTTGCTCCCAGTACCTTGGTTCCTTTGTCAGTTTTCTCCAATAAACTCCAGCCCCCTCCTGCCTATCAGCATAATCTCTTCTCCATTTTCATGCTGGTTTAGTTTTTAGAAAACTCTCTGCTATTTTATGAATGTAGTGCTCTGTATGTTTTTTTTCTTCTCCTTGAGAGCGGCTGCATCCAAAATCCCAATCTCTCCTTATTTTTTTGAGCTTCCTCCCTGTGTCATCATCATTCCTTTCCACGTTGAATTCTAGTTTTCTGCTTGTGCTATGTATAACCGCCTTAACAGTTGCTGTAGAATATACTCTCAAATTGGGTAATCCTAGCCCGGCTTCTTTTGGAAGAATCAATTTATCCCACTTGACCCTTGCTCTCTTCCCTTCCCAGATAAAATCCCAACTCTTTTTAATTCCTATCCACAACTTCTCCTCTGGTTGATGTACATCGGTCAGGCATATGTTTAAGACTAAAGGGGCTAAACATTTTAATTGCTTGTTTCTTGATATCCATATCCCTATATCAAAGCTTCCACTTTCTCAATTTTTATATTACCATCTATTTAGTCTCTTCCCACATATCCTTACCTGCCACAACAGAGTCATTTTTAATCCATACTCCTAAATACTTCATTTTATTATGTCCCCATAAGTATGGATATTGGACCAATTTGTGTGTGGGTACATAATTTACCACTGTTGCCTTTGCTTTAGCTTCATTAGTTTTGTATCCTGAAAAGATTTCAAACTGTCTTAAAATGTTCCACAACGCTGTAATGTCTCTCTGGTTTTGTTATATATAGAATATCATTTGCAAATAGACCCAGCTTTTCCTACTACCATACCAGTTATCCTTGAATTTCTGAGTCCCTTATTTTCTTTGCCATTGGTTCTAAATGTAATACAAACAACAAAGGAAAAAGCGGTCAGCCCTGCCTGCTTCCTTTACTCAAGCAGAAGTTATCAGATAGGATGCCACCCACTTTAATTTTCACCTGTGATCCCTCATATATACTCCTAATCAACCTTATACCTGTACCAGGGGAAAGCAAATGCATTGCCCTGCTAATGAAGTCCTAATGTACTCTGTCTAATGCTTTCTCTGCATCAAGACCTACAAATAACAGTGGTATTTGCTTACATTCTGCTTCCCTCTGGGTCATCAGTGTTCTGTTAATATTGTCAAATGTTTGCCTCCCCTCTGTAAAACCACACCGATCCATATCTATCAATTTTGGTATCACTTTTGCCATTCTTTTAGCCATTATAGACCTAAATCCTGTAGTCCTGGTTTAGTATTGAAATGGGCATGTATGAAGCTGGATGCGATGGAGCTTTACCCTCTAGATATTACCGTTGCCACCGTCTTCTTCTGGGATGCTGGTACTTCTCTTAAAATACTGTTAAACAAAACTTTCCAAATCTTTATATTTTTTTTCCCCTCCTAGCTTCCAGACTTCACATGAATACCATCTGTTCCTGGGAACTTTCCTGTAGATTGGTTATACATACCCATTTTCATCTCCTCTCTTCCTATCCTGTTAGTAATTGACCCTCATCTACCTTTAACTTTGGCATATTTAATTCTTTAGTAAATATTTCCATTTGTACCTTTTCTTGATTTCCATATTTCTCTGCTTTATACAAACTAAATGTTTGAAATAATTCTAATACTTCTACAGGGTCTCTTGTCATCTTCTTTGTTATAGGCTCCCTAAGCTTGGTGTGACTGCCCTTTCAACTTTCTGTTGCCTGAGTCGTCGTGCTAAAAGTTTTTGTGCTGTAGAATTATGATAAAAAAAAGCAGTGGTTTAACAGCAGTCTTTCTAAACTCGTGCATGTTATTATGGTAATCCCTTGTTTTCTGTTCAGCATTCTACAGTTGCTCCTTTTCTTGTTTTGAGAGATTCCCCCTATTGTGCAATACTTTAACATTTGTCAGTCCCTCTAAACAATTCTGGTTACTTCTTAGCCGTATCTCCCTTTCCTTTATTTCTACCCTAGTTTTAAACTGCACTTTAATTTTATCCTGCTCCCTAGATATATTTTCAGAGGAAATTTCTATCTTCTCTAGTAGCTCCTGAATTCCAAAATCCATTCCTTAAATTCCTTTCTCTTCAGCCAATAAGTGGGAAAGCACCAGTGTCTCATTTTTATTTCATTACCTTGCGTTTTTTTTAGTTTTTACTGGCGCATGATCTGAAATAGTTATTTGGTACATTTCAAGACATTCAATGAAATGCACATGTTCCTGTGAGGTACAAAACTGGGCTAGGCTAGTTGGATAAGTGAAGAATAATATGTAAATTCACTCTGAACTCCTAGTACTGAGTTCACATCTCCCATGCCAAACATTTTCATATATTTCTTCAAAAATCTACCCTTCTTTGTTATATTTTTCCCTTCTAGGCCCCCCATATACATCTTCACTGTTTGCAAACCAAATTCCATTCTCCACCTATAAGTAATATTCCTTGCTAAAAGCTGATTATTTCTCCCAGAATTTTCTTAAGTTCCATTGTAGCAGTTTTAGGTGAAATGTAAATGCATGCCAGTGTAATCCTCCTCCCTTGCCAGTAGCCCCTTAGTACTATATGTCTTCCATTGTTATCCTTTTCACCTCTTCTATCACTATTGCAGCTCCTCTTGCAACTGATGTAAGTACTCCTGTTTTCCTTTGCCCCAGATATTCTGCTGAATAACAATCCTGAAAACCTTTTTCTTAAATTTCTTTCCAGGTGCGTCTCCTGTAGCATAACTATTTGCACTCTACATTTTTAATAAAGTTCACTACTCTTTCTTTATATTTATCTGTAAGACTATTCAGATTGAAAGACATTGGAGAAAACATTTTCTTGTAGTTATTACCACCTTTTATTTATAACTGTCTAGTTCCAACATTTATGTTACATGAATGTACTATTTGGTAGGTTGGTCTTGTATACAGTTGTTTATTGTCATATCCATTTGAGCCTTTGCTGCATCTTGCATAACTTTTTTGAAAGCCCTCTAACAGGACAAACATACCCCCTAAAACCTATCAACTTAGTCATAACACAGAATACTGTGAACATTTTCAAATATTAGAGCTTTTGTTCTTATTTAGAACCAAAAACTTCAAGTTGATAGCCACACAGACAGGCTAGATTTAACCAAAAAGAAAGGTTATTCATGACACATGGTTCAGTCTGTGCTATTAATAAGTGCTATTTGATTTTGTCTATCCTTATAGCTCTCCCAGCTGAGAAAACACTTGAATGCTTTCAGTAAACACTTTCACCAAGCTATTTCTCTTTATCAAATTTTCTTCTAGTAACATGCAAACCAGACACAAAACTGCTAAGGATGCTTTGTTTAACAGGAAAAAAAATGCCTTGTAATATTCAGTTTTCTTTTTCATTTACATGCATTGTGATAAACTTTGTTACTGGATGTTTAGGGTCTTAACCCAACCATTTCTCTATGGAAGCATGGGAAAAAAGTACACTGACTTTTTTTCTTGTCATACTCTCTTAACCAGACCTTTCCTCTCCCCCTCTTTTTTACATTGCAGTGCCTACATTTCTAAAAACTGAACAAAGAAAACAAAATGTTTTATATTGGTATCCCCATTGCATTTAAAAAAACTGAGAACCTCACTTCTAATTGGTTTTGTTTCATCTTTTAAGCCCTCTCAGCTGGGAAAAGCCTTGATCGCTTTTGTAGAACTTTGTCCTAGCCAGTTTGTCTCTCTGTTTTTCCCCCTTTCCCTCAGCCAGTCCTCTTCCAACAGACCATCTCCAGTTTCTCTCTGTTTCCATGGAAACCTGAAAACCAGCTTCAAAATTGCTACAAAACTATACATGCATTTGCTAGAAAAAAAAGCCTCATAATTTTCAATATTTTTCATTTACTTACTCTCTCTTAAAGCTTATCAATCTGAGGTCCTTAATAGTCATTTCCCCATACAAGAGTGAAAAAAAGCACATTTGTTTCCGCTGTCTTACCTTCTTAACCAGGCTTTTTTTTTGCATTGCCTATATTTCTCAAATTTGTAAAAGAAAGAGAAAAGGGGAGAAAAAGAAAAATGGCACCTGTTTACAATCTCTGTTACCCTTAAAATAGTGTGCAAAAATCCTGGACACCACAAATACAGTATTATTAAGAAAAGAATGTTTCCTTTACTTGTAGTTAGCTTTCTCCTGTCTCTTCCCCTCCCCAAAGCATTTTTCCTAACATTAATGACATGAAGTAGGGCATATACTCGAGTCCCACAAATCCAAGAAATTTTGAAAAAAAAAATCAATATTGCCAGATTTTCTGCTTCTGTCATATTTCACAAACTTGATTATTACATGGTAATCCCATGAAGCAGTGACCAGATTTGGGTGATGGAGAACAACCGTAATAAAACCAGTGATTCAATAGTCACTGGTTTTATTACTGTTCTTCCCCATTGCCCATATCCTAACTTTGCTTCATTTCTAACATACTCATGATTTTTCTAGTCGCCTCTCATGCTAGCACCACTCCTTTTCTCCAACAGTTTCCGTTGACATACTGGAAAAGGTTTCACAGTTTTAGTCTCTCTGTGGTCCTTCTTACCAGAAGAAAAATAAGCAGACTCTCCCGTGTATTTCCTCCTTAGCATGCACTTCATCAAAAAAATGATTTTGCCCCTCTAGGGAAGAATACCTCAAATACAGCTGGATACATAAGCAGTTGAATCAAACATTTCTGAGTTTCGACATTCCCTAAATAGTGGAACGAATTTACTCCTCTTCTGCGTGGTGTACAATGAGTAGTCATTCTCCACAAACACTCTGCTGTCTCCCACTTTTAGTATTTTGTCTTTCTGCCACAGTTATGTCAGAATCTATTTCTTCTGCTGGTAGGAGTGCATCTTTACTATTAAAGGTCTAGGTTACTTATGTCTAGGTTTGGAGCATACACATTCACACTAATCCAGTCATCAATTTTATATTCAAATTAGTCTATCAAGCGCTTACTAAAAATCACATGTTTCATTAAAACATAAATTAAAGTGCATGTATATATATGTTATGCATGTGTAATATATATATATATATATATATATATATATATATATATATATATATATATATATATATATATATATATATGTATATATTTTTTAAATCTTTTTAAATTATTTATGTTCAGATGAAGTTCCAGTTGTATGGAACAAAAGTGCTAAACCTATTTTAATTTACTGTGGCTCATTAAAGTATTTTAGCTCGAGCAGTTTCATCTTCGTTAATTTTGTTTTATTCTTGGTTTGTTCATTTGAATGATATTGGCAGTCTCATTCAGCCAGCCTTTTCTTCATTTTAACCTGAGATTTTTGCAGCTTTAACATCTCGTCTGAATATCTGTTTAAAGCTTCTTCCATTTTTTACCAGCCTTTTGTTGTTTGTGTTGATGGACACCATCATTGTTTTGTTTAGTTTAACCAGGTCTGCATGCACTTGTCTTGTATCTTCCTGTAGGTTATTGGAAGTCATGTCTGAAGGTTGCATTGCTTTTTGCTGAAGAGCTGCAGAACTTTCCTCGGTCAGTGTTTCTTCCTCACTTTTTGTAGCTGATTTTTTTCCAGGTCATCTGTATTTATTCCTTGCATCCAGGCAGTGAGTGCACTTACTAACCAGTTACTGAAATTTACCCATAAACACAAGTCTACTTGGCCTTTTCTGCTGTGTTTCTGTTTTCACACTGGGAGGGCTAGAAACAAGCTGTAACTCGGTGTGCAGCCGTCTTTGAAGTGCTGTCTGTGTCCTTTATTTTCAGAAGAATGAGAAGCAGCGTCCCATTTTGCTTGATAGCTTACTTTTCTTGGGCTAACTTTCTTTGCATTTCCTCCTTAGCTTGTTCTGCATCAAAAATGACTTTGATCTACTAGGAAAAAATAATCTGAAGACAACTGGATACAGCAGTTTGAATTGCTCACCTGGCTCTCAACATTCCCCGATCCCCTGGATTAAAAGTTTCTTTTCTGCTGTACAGTGAGTAATTATTTTCAACAAACACTCTACAGCTTTTAATACTTTACCTTTTGTCACAGTTTTGTCAGGATCAACTGTTTTTCTGCTGGTAGGTTTGCATCTTTACTAATACGTCTTGGCTGCTTTCTCATGTCCAGATATGGAACGTACACATGGTGTGCCCTTTCAGTTAAAAGATCCTGCTGTGGAATACCAGGTTGCTTATTTCTGCCTCCATAAAATTATACAGTCTTTCTTCTAGCTTTTCTGATAGTGTAAAATAAAAAAAAAAAATCATATTTTTTCCTACATGCTTTGTCCTGCAAGTCCTATTTTTTTTAATCATCTCTTCTTGAGCAGTCTCATACTTGTCAAAATGAAGAAAAGGCTGACTCTTTGATTTTTGCAGTTTTATCATTTTATCTGAATAGCCGTTTAAAGCTTCGATTTTCTTTTTTCACCAGCCTTTTCTTATTTGAGTTGATATACTATTTTAGTCAGCTGTGAGCACATACAACATATTTTTTTCCTTTAGATTATTGGAGGCCTTATCTTGCACCAGAGCTGGAGATTAAACTGCTTTTTGCTGAACAACAGCAAGATTTGTCACACTCACTGTGTTCCCTTCAGCTTTTCTAGTTGATTTTCTTTCAGGCCCTTTTAGTTTCTTCTTTGCTGGCATCCAGGCAGCATACTTAGTAGCCAGTAACTGAATTTTACCCAAGGTCGCAATATTACTAGCTGTTTCTCAGTTTCTGGTTTCACAGTGAAAGAGCTGAAATTAAGCAGATAATCAGAGTGCAGCCATCTTGGAAGTCCCACTTATCAGAAGCTTGGACATCCCACTTGTCAGAAGCGTTTGATACTGTTGAGGTCCTGAAACTCTTACATAAACTCTCATCCTTGGAGCTCACCAACTCTTCACTGCAGTATTTCCATAGTTACTGCTGAAACGGAGCATAAGCAGTGAAATAGAAAAATGATTTCTCTACCTTCTTGGTAATAACTGTTGCTATCCCACAAGGATCTCTGTTAGCCCATATACTTTTCAGCATATTTATCAATGACCTCTGCAGTGTTACAAAAATGCTACCCTAGTTCAGTATGTTGAAGGCTTTATCCTAATCTGCTCTGCCAAAACTCTTATAAATTCCAAGACCTTAAACAGCAATCCTTATGGATTGAAACCTGTCCAAGTAATTCACAGCCACTTCTAAATCCAAAAAATTTTTTCAGCATAGGCCCAGGGAGAAATGCTCCAACATGTTATAAACATTTGTTAAAACTGACATCTAGTGCTATTCATTAACAATCGCACAAATTTGCTTATTTGATTACATTCATATGAAATAAAGGAAAGTTTTACAGCATTAAAGACAGTTCTGTATTTAGTAGATTTGAACATTTAACATCTGAAGAGTTGTACTATTGGGTTTGTCAAATATGACGACAACCAATAATTTTGGTGTGGTTTACTTGCTCCATCATGGAGCTGTTGGTAGAGACAATAGTCTTTTGTGTAGCCTGCCAACAGCTCCATGATGGAGCAAGTAAACCACACCAAAATTATTGGTTGTCGTCATATTTGACAAACCCAATAGTACAACTCTTCAGATGTTAATCTACTAAATATAGAACTGTCTTTAATGCTGTAATAGTTTCCTTTATTTCATATGAAAGTAATCAAGTTAGCAAATTTGTGCGATGATTGATGAATAGCATTAGATGTCTGGTTTAAAAAATGTTTATAACATGTTGGAGCATTTCTCTCTGGGCCTATGCTGAAAAGTTGTTTTTTGACTAAACCCAGTCAGACAAACCCAATAAACTAAAGCAAAATAAAGTAAATGTAAGGGGGGGTGACTGTATTTCAACCCTTCCTCCGGGCATGTTGTAAGGTATTCATACTCCTACAAAAAAAAAAAAAAAAAAAAAAAAAAAAAAAAAGGAGCTCATTGTTAGTGTATTTAATTTGTTCTCCTCTTCTATATATGTTCATCGTATTTCACTGTTGCAGTCCTAAGCAGTGGGTTATCCGGCTCCCGGTAGCCATTGATCGGCCAGAATACCAAAGGTAAGTAAAAATGACGTTGGCTGTCGTCTGTTGTAAAGGGCGTCTGATACAAAAGGAGGCAGCCGACATAATTTCCTCAGTCTTCCTTGCTACGGAATCCAAAGCAGAAGCATTTCTTGCAGGAGTGCCGGTTGGCAGTTTTCCTTTTTTATTTCCGACTATGAAGTTGAAGTCAACTACAGCTAAGTACCCCATGGGGAACCCCCCCCCTTTTTTTTTTTGTCTTAATGAATGTCAGAAAAGGTTAATAATGGTTTTACCTGTGGAAAGCAGATTCCCCATAGAGATTTTCATTCCTATTGTATTTGTTTTAGGCCTTTACTGCGACGTTCCTAATTGTGAGCTCTGTGCTTTCTTTAATCTGCATACTATTAGTCATCCGGCTAAGCTTTTAGCTAAACATTTTGGAGTTTGGCCTAAGTTTGTCGGTATGGCGTTCGCTGGTCTTCAGGCTTCAGATATCCCCAAGAAACGTAAGGATAAGGACCGCGACAGGCTTCCGAAGGTCTAGTCCTCGGATGATAAGTTGGTAGTCAGTCATGCGGTAGCTAGTGAGGCGCCTTTGCAGCCCCTGCAGCCCGCAGATTTTCAACTGCAGGCCTCTGTTGAGACCATTTTAGAGGCCCTCAGGCCTCCGGCTTCCATTTTGCCTTCTGACCTTCCGCCTGTTGCCTCTTCAGCTGGATCTGTAGCCGCTATGGTGACTCTGGTGTCCAAGGCTTTCGGTCTTCATTCCGACAGCAAGCTCATACCGACGACTTTGGCGGTTGCCAGGCCTCCTGAGTCCTTCAGACCTGCAGGTAAATCTTCCAGTCGTAAGCCTGTGAAGAAACAGGCACCAGTTTTCTCTCATTCCCCTCATTCTCAAATGGTTAAAATGGCTGATGACCTTTTGACTCTTATTAGGGGTTCACAGCCTCCTCCTTCAAAGAGAGGTAGGGATGTCTCTGCTGAGGCTTTCTTATTCAGGTTCTGATACTTCTGGCATTTCTGTTTGAAGAAATTTCTCAGGCTTTCTCTCCTTTTGAGGATTCTGATGCAGAGGAGTCCATCCCTTTTGCTTCTCCTCCAGAAGATTTATTTTTTAGTGATACTTTAAGCACTCTCAGGGAGCATTTTAAATGGGAAAGACAGGATTATTCCCTTTCTAAGAAAAGGATTAGGGAGTTTTTGGATTTGCCTCAGCGTAAGCCTTTGGCTATTCTAGCTGTGTTGGAAGTGGTTGATATTTTTCTGGAAAATTCCTGGACTCCAAATTCAGATGTTCATCATGTTACCCTGCTGCAGTCATCACACTTGGGTTATCCTGCTATCAGGCGGTCCCGCAGTCAGCCCGAATTGCAAAGTCTTGGTCCGGCGTCGGTTGCTGTCGCTTCTTCCCTGACGTCAGTGCGCCTGGGGTATATGAGAGGCATCCGACGCCATTTTCTTCAGTCTTTCTTGCCACGCAGTTCCCGAAGCAGAAGTAGTTCGCAAGTGCCGGTCGGCCGACACCTGAGATTTTCGAATAGAGTTTCAGTCCGAAGTCTTTGAAGCTAAGTACCCCGTTGGGGAACCTTTTCTTGGCTCAGTCCGATGTCAGAAAAAGTTAACAATTGCATTTCTTGTGGGAAGCAAACACCTCCTAAGGACTTTCATTCTTTTTGTTTACCTTGCATAGGACCAGACCACGACGTCACTGGTAGTTGGTTTTGTGCTAGGTTCAATAAGCGAACTCTAAAGTGACGCTTTGATTTTGCACGACACTACTTCTGTAGGAAATTTAATTACACTATGCCGTCGGAGCAACCGACTACTGGCGTGCACAAAAAACGCAAAGATGAAGAAAGGCAGCCTAGATCCAAGCCAAACGTCAAGGCCTCGGCTGGGCCGGTCGCCGGTTCTCCGGTTTTCAGTGAGGCGCCTACGCAGCCCCTGGCTACTGTTGAATTGGATCCCCAGACCGCTTTGGATTCTCCAGCAGAGTGTTCTAGGCCGATGCAGCCATTTTCTTTAGGCCCTACTGACGACATTGCAGAAGGAGAAGCCAGTGCTGTAGAAACGCCTTCGGTTTCTGAAGGTGTCTTCAGACTGACTACTCTCACCATAAAATCTTATGCTAAGCTTAAGACTCCTCTAAAACCAAAAAAGACTACACTTCAGTCTCCAGGTCAAGGCCCTATGCCTAAGAAACAGATGCTTAAAATGGCTGAAGATTTGATTTCTTTGATCAGGCCCCCCCCCCCCCCGAAAAAAGGCCTAGACAAGAGGAGGATTATGCCTTCTCTGATAAAGTGTCTGTTTCCTCAGGCTCCTCTGAGGAACAGGATTACTCCTTTTCCCCTTATGAAAATTCTGATGCTGAAGACTCCATTCCCCTCAGCTTCTCCCCCTGAAGATTATTCCTTTGGGGAAACCTTACATACCATGAGGGAACATTTCCACTGGGAAGGTCAGGACTACTTAGACTCAAAGAAAAGGCTCCGAGAGTTTTTTACTCCCCCAGCACAGACCACTTGCTATCCCCCCAGTTTTAGACATTGTGGATGATGTTTTCTTAGAATCTAGTCTAAATACAGATTATCTGCCTCCTGCTCCAGCCAAACCAGATAGATACTATAGAGTGCCTGACTCTCACATATTCCTATACAAAGCCCTGTTGCTGATCCAGAAACAATCTCCCAGGGTCCCAAGGGAGCTAAGGCTTCTATGGCTAAAAATCCTGTACCCTCTGAAAGGGACTCCAGAGCACTAGATAGGTGGGGGAAGAAGGTTTACACCTCAGCTACTCTAGCTATGAGAGCACTAAATTGTCTATTTCACATTCTTAAATACCAGCAGTTCCTAATGTCTCAAATAAAACAAAAGATGGGCACACACCCTCAACCGTCTGAATTCAAGGAAATGCAGGATCTGTTGCATGCAGCTGAACAGGTGGGCAAACATACTTTACAATGTGGTTTTGATGCCTTGGAAGCTTCCTCTAGAGCAGCTGTTACTGGGTCTGTTATATGTAGGCATGCTTGGTTAAAGGAACAATCTCTGCCTGATCATGTTAAAGCAAAGTTACTAGATGCACCCTTATAGCAGGATGTCTTATTTGGGGTTAAAGCAGAGGAGGTTTTAAAGAAAATGGAGGATAAGGCAAAATCTATGCAGACGGTCAAAGATTTCTTACAGGTACAGTCCCCACGCTTCAGCAGAAATTGGCCAACAAAAAATTGGTCCTTTCCAGCTTCTGACAGACCACAGAGGGGTAAATACAGATGCCCAAGGGGCAGAGGACAAGCGCAAATCCCTTACAAACCTCGCCAGTGGGGCACTGCAACACAGAAGGGAGGAGAAGACGGGTCCCAAACTACTAGAAGGCAAACACAATGACTTAAACCTCAAACTGCCAAGCAAAACTCTCTTGGCAGCTCCCTTGGGAGGAAAATTAGCACTTTTTGCAGACAACTGGCGCATCATCACAAAGGACAAATGGGTCCTAGACATTATCTCACAAGGATAAAGATTCCATTTTCACACCTTGCCAAGAATAAAAGGAATGCCAAACCTGCCACAAAATCAGTGGGCAGAGGCACAAAAACAAATTACAGCTCTCATGGACATGAGAGCCATTCAACTGGTACCTACACAGGAGCAAGGCCAAGGATTTTACTCGAGGCTCTTTCTAGTCCCCAGAAAGGACAATGCTTGGAGACCCATTCTGGACCTTTCAATTCTAAACACCTTCTTGCAAGTGCCCAAATTCAAGATGCTAACACTACAGCAGCTTCTTGCCAAGCTTTCCAACATGGGTAGTAACGTTGGTCCTCAAGGAGGCATACCTGCATGTCCCTATCAGACAAAATTGCAGAAGATACCTCCGTTTCATTGCAGGTTCAGGTTCAACCCATTACCAATTCTCTGCACTGCCCTTTGGCTTATCTACTGCGCCCAGGGTCTTCACAAAATGCCTGGCACCAGTAATTGCATACTGCAGACAAAGAGGAATTCAAATATACCCATACCTGAACAACTGCCTCATCCAAGCAGAAAGCAAGGACATTCTCTTAAAACACCTGGCTTTTGTAAAACATATTTTGTTATCTTGGGTACACAGTAAACGAAAAGGAATCAAAACTAGTGCCCTCACAAAATATGACATTCCTGGGTGCCAGCTTGAATACAACGGCCCAGATGGCTTATCTGATGCCAGACAAACCACTACAATTAACTCAATACTTCAGAACAATGGCAACAAAGACCCAACTCCCTGCAAGAAAAATTCTGCAGGCCTTGGGCTTCATGGCATCTTGCATACTGCTAATACCATTTGCAAAACTGCATGTGAGGAAATTACAATGGTACCTAAAAAGCGTATGGACTCAACACAGCCACAGCTTGGAAACAATGATACCTCTCATTCCCTGCCTTCAACAGGAGTTTCTATGGTGGTCACAGGCATGTCACCTCAAGGGTCAGCCTTTCACCTTACCCCCAGCCAGGCAAACTATGACAGATGCATTGGACTATGCCTGGGGGGCGCACATGGCAGGACGGTGCATTCAAGGCATATGGACTGCAGATCAAAGGAATCTGCACATCAGACAACACCACAGTAATGTGGTACATAAACAAGCAAGGGTGTACACACTTCTACCCTCTATGCAGGCAAGCAATGACCTTGTGGAACACAGCACTGGCTTACCAAGTTCAATTACAAGCTCAATTCCTGCCAGGAAAAAAGAACACATTGGCAGACGACCTAAGCAGAAACATCATGGATCCCCACAAGTGGAAACTGGATCCACAAGTATTTGCAATGATAACTCAAAAATGGGGGCTCCCAGACATAGACCTGTTTGCCAGCCCCCAAAACTATCAACTAACAAAATTTTTCACCATCAAGCTTGGAAAGTGGACGCGCACTCATTCAGTTGGAAAATGCTGACAGTATATGCCTTTCCTCCATTACCCCGTCTTACAAAGGTGCTGCTGAAAGTCAGGATGGAGAGGCCCCGAATGATACTCATTGCCCCCGACTGGCCACGTCAACACTGGTATCCACTATTGAGGAATATGGTCCAGGGCCCACCATGGATTCTACCACAAATTACCCATCTGCTCACACAGCAAGACAATCTGATTCTACACAGCCAGCTCAAACCTTAAACTTGGCTGCATGGCAAACCACCTAAGCAACCAGCTAGCTCCTCTCTCACAAGCTGTTATTATTCTGGAGGCCAGGAGGCCCAGCACCAGGAAAGCCTACTCAGACAAATGGAAAAGGATTTGCGCCTGGAACCAAGCTAAAGGCCAAAATACCCTTCAGCCTGACGTACCTCAGATTCTGCAATATTTAACTGAGATGTTACACAAAGGGCTTTCTTTTTTCCATCTATTAAAATCCACGCCTCAGCTATTTCAGCTCACTACAGCACAGATCCTCCCTTATTTTCACATCCACTCCTAAGGCAGTTTCTCAGAGGGGCCAAAAACTTTAGGCCTCCCAGGAGAGCACCAACACCTACTTGGGACCTCAACTTTGTTCTGGAAAAACTTACGCTACCTCCTTTTGAACCAGCTTTCTCAGCTGACTTGAAGTTTATATCATGGAAGACTGCCCTGCTGCTAGCAATTACTTCAGCGAGAAGAGTTTCAGAGCTTCAGGCACTAATGGCAGTAGAGCCTTTCCTCATTTTTCATCAAGACAGAGTTTCTCTACGAACTAACCCTTCCTTTATGCCTAAGGTGTTATTCAGTGTGGCACTAAATCAAACCATCCATTTACCCACCTTCTTTCCAAATCCACAGAACAAAGGAGAAAGACTCCTACATTCCTTGGACATTCACAGGCAGCTACGTTACTACTTGGATAAAACTAAGGTTTTCAGAAAATCTGACCAGCTTTTTGTATCCTATGCTACAGCAACACAAGGAAAGGCGATTTCAAAATGGACCATTTCCAAATGGATAGGACATTGCATACATTTCTGCTACATCCACCATGGAAAACCAGTTCCTGCTAGCATAAGGCCCCACTCTACCAGGGCAGCAGCTACATCTACAGCCTTCCTCAGGGGAGTGCCAACCAAGGATATTCTGGAAGCTGCAACTTGGAGTTCAGTACACACCTTCACCAAACATTACCACTTACCACTTTACTCTAAGACTAGAGCTGGCTTCGCCACTGCAGTTTTGCAGGGCCTTCTAGCCTCCTCTAACCCTGTTTGACTCCACCTCCCATACTTGGCATTGGGATTCTACCCAATTGTGATGACTGCAGCAGGGTAACACGATGAACATAGTACAGTTTTGTACCTACCATAAATGTAGATGTTCGAGTGCATACCCTGCTGCAGTCCAGGTTATCCTCCCTCCATCCCCTCTGACCTAACTAAGACCTTTCTATACCTTAAAATCTGTTACAACCTTTGTGGTGTATTTGCTTATAGCTGGAGGGATTTTTTGTTTGATACACTTTTTATTATTGGCACTAACTACTGACCACCATTGGGGGGGGGCACCTGACATCTGGGACAAGAAAAACTGAAGAAAATGGCGTCGGATGCCTCTCATATACCCCTGGCGCACTGAAGTCAGGGAAGAAAGGACAGCAACCAACGCCGGACCAAGACTTTGGAAATCGGGCCGACTGCGGGACCGCCTGACAGCAGGATAACCCAAGTGTGATGACTGCAGCAGGGTATACACTCGAACATCTACATTTATGGTAGGTACAAAACTGTACTTTCCTCTTGCTCCCAGGAAACCTGACAGGTACTATAGAGTCCCTGATTCTCATTTGTTTCTTTTCAGGAATCCGTTGGCTGAGGCTGATCCAGAGGTTATTTCTCAAGACCCTAAAGGAGTTAAGGCCACTGTTACTAAAAATCCTGTTCCTTCTGACAGGGAATCTAGGAACCTAGGTAGGTGGGGAAAACGGTTTATACCTCTGCCACTCTTGCTATTAGATCTACTAATTGTCTTTTTCATATGCTGAAGTACCAGCAGCACACCTTGGAAGCTGTTAATCCTAGGATAGCAAGTGTGCCTCTGTTGGCGGAGAGTATGCAGGATTCTGCCAGTCTTGTCAATAAACATCCTTTACATTGTGGTTTTGACATTCTTGAAGTCTCCTGAAGGGCTTCAGCTACTGTCTCTGTTATTAGATGGCATGCTTTGCTCAGGGAGCAACCCCTACCAGAGCCTGTCAAGGCTAAGCTTTTGGATGTACCTGTGCATAAGGACAGTCATTTTGGCAGCAAAGTAGAGGAAGTGCTCAAGAAGATGGAAGACAAGGCCAAGTCTATGCAAACGGACTTTCTGCAAGTTCAGCCTCCTCTCTTTAGCAGAAATTACCCTTCTAAGAGTTTGGACGTTCCCTGATACCAGCAGACAATCTTTCTAGGACTAGCAGTTACAAATCATCTAGGGGTCAGGTGGCTACCTCTCAAAGGTCTAAGCATTGGCAGGCTTCTTCTTCCAAGGCAGGAAGTTCTAAGCCTGCATCTCAATCTAACCATTCTCAATAACTCTGTCCAGCTTCTGCATGTTCTTGCCTGCCCGGAGAGTCCTTTAGGGGGAAGGTTGGCCCTTTCTGCAACTATATCTGGGCCACCATCACGGATGACAAATGGGTGCTCAGAACTGTATCCCTAGGACACAAGTTTTCTTTCCAGTACCCAAAGGATTCCCGGACGCTCCTCCAAACCAAAGGGCAGAAGTAGAAAAGCAGATTTTGTCTCTGTTACATCTGGGAGCAATAGAATCAGTTCCTGCTCAACAGGTAGGCCAGGGTTTCTATTCCAGAATTTTCCTAGTTCCAGAAAATAAAAAGAAGGCACTGACGTCCTATCCTAGATCTCTCCATCCTGAACTCTTTCTTGATAATTCCAAAGTTCAGAATGCTCACTCTGCATCAGTTGCTGCCAGTGTTGGAAAAGGATTTCTGTCTGGTAACGTTGGATCTCCAAAAAAGCTTATTGGCACATCCCTATCGGGGAAAGCTGCAGGCAATACCTTTATTTCAGGGTGGGCAAGCAACATTTATCAGTTCTCTGCGCTGCCCTTTGGCTTATCTACTGCTCTCAGAGTTTTCACAAAGTGCCTGGCTCCAGTCATTGCTTTTTGCAAGCAGAAGAAAATTCAGATTTATCCATACTTGGACGACTATCTAATTCAAGCGACTTCTAAGGAACAGCTGTTTAAAGGATCTAGCATTTGTAAAGACTCTCTCTCTCTCTCTCTCTCTCTCTCTCTCTCTCTCTCTTTTCCCTGGGTTATACTCTCAACGAGGAAAAATCAAAAATGGTGCCATCCAAAGAGATAACATTCCTGGGAGTGAGTCTGAACACAACCGCCCAGGTGATCTATCTCACCCGAGAGAAGCAGACAACTCTTTCAGTTTACTTCAAGGACTTTGCAAGCCTGTCCCAGCTCCCTGCAAGGAAATACCTGCAAGCTCTGGGATTCGTGGCCTCTTGCATTCTCATGATTCCATATGTAAGACTGCATATGATGAAATTGCTATGGTACCTTAAGAACATTTGGTGTCAACACACACACAGGACCTGGATCTGATAATTCCTCTGCTTCCATGTCTGCAGACAGAGTTTCTGTGGTGGGCAACAGCCTGTCCACAAAACAAAGGCATGCCTTTTTGCCCACCCCTTGCCACTCAAGTTCTTACCACAGACTCCTCAGACTATGCCTGGGCATCTCACCTGGATGGCAGATGCATGCATGGAAGTTGGAATGCCCAGCAGATGCACCTGCACATACATTTTAAAGGAGTTGATGGCAGTCCAGCAGGCCTTGCTAGCGTTCAAGCATCTTCTTTCTCCAGGGACCCTGCTTGTTAGGACAGGCAACAGCACAGTCAACAAGCAGGGGGGGGACTCATTCTTAACTCCTGTGCAGACAGAGCATGAGTCTTTGGTCCATAGCAGCATCCCTGGGCCTGCATCTCCTAGCTCAGTTTCTTCCAGGAAGGCTCAATGTTTTGGGAGACCAGTTGAGCAGACAGACCCTGGATCCTCACGAGTGGCAGCTCAACAGAGCAGTTTTTTTACAGCATCATTCAACGTTTGGGCACTCCTCGTGGATCTTTTCTCCTCTCCAGACAACCATCTTCTACCTCTTTTTTGCACCAGACAGCATACCCTGGAAAGTGGATGCTGTGTCCTTCCCTTGGATGCTGCTGTCAGTTTATGCCTGCCCTCCTCTTCCTCTTCTTTCCAGAGTATTATTGAAGATCAGGGATGAATGACCAAGGACTATTCTCATAGCTCTGGACTGGCCCAGACAGCATTAGTATCCACTGCTTCGCAGTCTCTCCCAATTTCCTTCTTGGCATCTTCCTCTGAAGCCAGATCTTTTGTTTCAGGAAGGGGGAAACATTTTTCATCCTCAACTTCAGTCTCTCCATTTGGCAGCATGACTCGTTGTATGACTCCATCCTTTTCTTCTTCCCTTTCCCAGCAGGTGGTTGACGTGCTGAGGGAGGCCAGGAGGCCTAGCACTAGGAAGTCTTATGCTGGCAAATGGGAAAGATTCTCTCATTGGATGCAGGCTAGAGGGGAATCTTCTTCTCAGCCTACCCTTCCTCTGATCCTGGAATAGCTGGCTGATTTGCCTCCGGGTGGTCTTTCTTTTTCTTTTCTTTTCTTTCTTTCTTTCTCTTTCTTTCTCTCTTTCCTCTATCAAGATCCATGCTTCAGCCATTTCTGCTCATTATTCCTTTGAACAACCCATTTTTTCTCATCCCCTGATGAAAATGTTTCTCAGAGGTGCTTGCAACTTAAAACCTCCCAGAAGGGTGCCTACTCCAGCTTAGGATCTTAATTTTGTTCTAGAGAGACTCTTCCTCCTTTTGAGCCAGCTGCCACTGCGGATTTAAAGTTTCTCTCGTGAAAGACTGCCTTCCTCTTGGCTATACCTTCAGCAAGGAGGTTTTCGGAGCTGCATGCTTTGATGGCTGTGGAGCCTTTTCTTATTTTCCATGCAGATAGGGTCTCTCTGAGAACCAACCCCTCCTTTATGCCCAAGGTGGTTTCTAGCATGACTCTTAATCAGTCTATACAACTTCCTACCTTCTTTCCTTATCTTCGAAATAGAGGTGAAAGAATCCTACATTCTCTTGATGTGCATAGACAGCTCAGGTTTTACCTGCACAGGACTAAAGACCTTCGGAAATCAGCACAGTTATTCTTCAGTTTTGCCCCTGGAAACCAGGGCAAGGCTATTTCTAAGAAAACCATTTCTAAATGGATTGCACATTGTATTACTTTTTGTTCATGGCAAGGTTCCTCCTCAAGGGGTTAGGACCCACTCAACTAGAGCAGCTTCCACTTCTGCAGCCTTTTTAAGGGGTGTCTGTACTAAAGACATTTTGGAGGCTGCCACATGGTCTTCTGTTCACACTTTCACAAAGCATTATAATTTGCCTTTGTTTTCAAGAGCCAGGGCAGGGTTTGCCACTGCTGTTCTGCAGGGCATTATCTTCAATCCTTGATTCTGTTGGTTTTTCCTCCCTTTTCTCTGGGCTTTGGTAATCAACCCATTGTTTAGGACTGCAACAATGAAACTGTGAACATAGCACAGTTGTGTACACTTAACATAAATGTAGATGTTCGAGTGTATTCACTGTTGCAGTCCTGCTTTCCCTCCCTCCTTCCCCCTTTTTCTCTTTTCCTAAGGTACAGGCTAAATGTGGTTTAAGCCTCGATGTTCATCGTGCATACAGCTGCAGTCATAACAGATGGGTTCTCCTGCTGTCAGGCGGGTCCTCGGTCGGCCGAATTCCAAAGTCTAGGTCCGGCGTCGATTGTCGTCGCTTCTTTCCTGACGTCAGTGCGACAGGGGTATAAAGGAACCAGCCGACGCCATTTTCTTCAGTCTTTCTTGCCGCGTGGTGTCCGAAGCAGTTCGCAAGTGCCGGTCGGCCAGCTCCTGAAATTACGTAAATTTTGAAACCGAAGTCTTCTTGAAAGCTAAGTACCCCGTTGGGGAAACTTTTCTTGCTTCAGACCGATGTCAGACAAAGTTAATAATTGTATTTCATGTGGGAAGCAAATATCGCACAAGGATTTCCATTCCCTCTGTATACCTTGTTTAGGCCCAGACCACGTCTCGGTCTGTCGCTTTTGTGCTACATTCAAAGCGTCTGACGGAGTTCGCCCAGCATTATTTTGGAAAAACATTTAACTATATTATGTCGTCGGATACTCCGACTCAAGTTTTGTCTAAAAAACGCAAAGATAAGGACCGACACACGAGGTCCGCAGCCTCTACCGACACCACGCCAAAGCTGACTACACGTGGTCCGGTTCTCAGCGAGGCGCCTACGCAGCCCCTGACTACCGACGACACTTCATTGGCGGTGTCTCTTGTGCCCGAGTTCGCAGGCTCCTCGGCCCACACCCCGACTACAGATACCGAAGCCATTCTTGGCATTGAACCTCAAAATGTGGACAGGTCTACCTCCACTCAAGGTGTCTTCAGACCTTCCTCTTCTTTTTCCATCAAGGCTTTCACTAAGTCTAAAGCAGCCATGCATTCTAAGAGACAAGCTACACAGGGCCTATCTCCAGGCCCCATGCCTAAAAAAACAGATGCTTAAAATGGCTGAGGATTTAATTACTCTTTTATCAGGGGTTCTCAACCCCCACCGGACAAAAGGCCCAGAGTGGAGGAAGAATCCCCCTCCTCTGATCAGGGCTCCATTATTTCAGAGCACTCTGATGATCAGGAACATTCTTACTCCCCTTTTGAAGACTCTGATGCAGAGGAGCCCATTCCTTCTGTATCCCCCCCAGAGGATTACTCATTTGGGGAAACTTTGCATACCTTAAGGGAACACTTCCACTGGGAAGGCCAAGATTATTCAGATTCCAAGAAAAGGCTTAGGGAATTTCTCTTGCCACCTCAGCACAGGCCTCTGGCTATACCTCCTGTCTTGGACATCCTAGATGATGTTTACTCTGAGGCCTGCCTTAACCCGGATTCTCTGCCTCCAGCCCCAGTCAAGCCTGACAGATACTACAGGGTTCCTGACTCACACCAATTTCTATACAAAAGCCATGCTGCTGACCCAGAAACCATCTCACAGGGCCCCAAGGGAATTGAGGCCTCCACTGCTAAAAATCCATTACCTTCCGAGAGAGATTCCAGATCCTTAGAAAGGTGGGGAAAAAGGTATATACCTCGGCTACCTTAACCATGAGGGCCTTAAACTGTCAGTTCCATATGCTAAAATACCAACAGTTTTTGTTATCACAATTGAAAAGTAAAATGTCACAACCTGAACAACCAGACTTGAAGGAGTTGCAGGATTTGATGCATAGTGCGGAACAAGTGGGTAAGCATACCTTACAATGTGGTTTTGATGCTCTAGAGGCCTCATGTAGAGCTGCTGTTACAGGATCAGTCATACGTAGACATGCCTGGCTCAAGGAACAAACCTTGCCTGATCATGTCAAAGCTAAATTACTAGATGCCCCTCTACAAAAGGATGTATTATTTGGTGCCAAGGCTGAGGAGGTATTAAGGAAAATGGAGGAAAAGGCTAAATCAATGCAGACTGTGAAAGATTTTCTACAGGTACAACCCCCACGTTTCAGTAGAAATTGGCCTTCCAAAGATTGGTCCTTTCCAGCCATGGACAGACCCCAAAGAGGTAGATACAGGCGCCCGAAGGGCAGAGGACAGTCCCAAGGATCGTTTAGAGGCAGACAATGGCAAGCTCCTACACAAAGAGGTGGTGAGGATAACTCGCAGTCATTCAGAAAGCAAGCCCAATGACTTTCCCCTTTGCATGCCAAGCAAGACTCAAATGGCAGCCCCCTTAGGAGGAAAACTGGCATTATTTTCAAAAAATTGGCATATTGTCACAAAAGACAAATGGATCCTGGACATTATAAACAGAGGCTACAGATTCCATTTTCACACCCTTCCAAAAATGAGAGGCATGCCAAACCTGCCACACAATCAAAGGGCAGAGGCACAAAGGCAAATTACAGATCTCATAGACATGAAAGCTATTCAAGAGGTACCTACGCACGAACAAGGTCAAGGTTTTTATTCCAGACTATTCCTGGTACCAAGGAAGGGAAAAGATTGGAGACCTATTTTGGACCTATCCATCCTAAACACATTTCTACTCGTACCAAAATTCAAGATGCTCACTCTACAGCTGCTTCTTCCCATGCTGGGCAAGGAGTCTTGGCTGGTAACATTGGACCTTAAGGACGCATACCTGCATGTCCCAATCAGACAAAATTGCAGAAGATACCTCAGATTTCTTGCAGGTTCAACCCATTATCAATTCACTGCATTGCCCTTTGGCTTATCTACTGTGCCCAGAGTATTCACGAAATGCCTGGCATCAGGAATTGCCTACTGCAGACTTCAAGGGATACAAATATACCCCTATTTGGACGACTGCCTGATCAAGTGGACAGCAAGCACATTCTTCTAAAACATCTGGCTTATGTAATAATGTTGAACTCTCTGGGATACACAGTCAACAAAAAGAAATCAAGGCTAATACCCTCTCGGAAGATAATTTTCCTGGGTGCCAACTTGGACACAAACACCCAGATGGCCTACCTCACGCGAGAGAAGCAGGGGCAACTAACTCAATACTTTAGAGCACTAGCAAATTGCACCAGGCTGACTGCAAGGAAAATCCTGCAGGCTCTGGGATTCATGGCATCTTGCATCTTACTAATCCCATGTGCAAAGCTGCCTATGAGGAAACTTCAGTGGTACCTGAAAAACCTATGGTCTCAACACAGCCACAGTTTGGAAACAATAATACCACTAATTCTATGTCTACAAAAGGAATTTCTGTGGTGGGCTCAAGCATGCCAAACTAACACAGGTCTTCCATTCAGCAAGCCTCAAGCAAATCAAGTCATCACAACAGACGCCTCGGACTACGCCTGGGGGGCGCACATGACAGATCGGTGCATTCAGGGCAAATGGTCCCAAAAAGAAAAGCGCCTACACATCAATCAAAAGGAAATGTTAGCAGTAATAAATGCTATTATAGCTTTCAAAGACCTTCTGCAACCAGGTCAACTATTGATAAGAGCGGACAACACCACAGTTATGTGGTACATAAACAAACCGGGAGGAACACATTCATACCCCCTATGCAGACTGGCCATGTCAATTTGAAACATGGCCATGGACTTACAAATCGAACTACAAGCACAGTACTTGCCAGGCAAGGAAAACATGCTGGCAGACAACTTAAGCAGAAATATGACAGATCCACACGAATGGAAGTTGCATCCAAAAGTTTTCACAGAAATAATCCAAGCATGGGGAAGGCCAGATATATATCTCTTTGCCTCCCACAAAAATCACCAATTGACAAAATTCTGCTCAAGGATTTTCCATCCAAAGGCCTGGAGAGTGGACGCTCTCTCTTTCAGTTGGACATCAATGACAGTTTATGCCTTCCCACCTCTTCCTCTGCTGCCCAAAGTTCTATTGAAAACCAGAGCAGACAGACCAAAGATGATTCTCATAGCTCCAGACTGGCCAAGACAGCACTGGTACCCACTCCTGAGGAGCCTGACGCATTCCCCACCATGGACCCTGCCTCTAATGCCTCTTCTCCTGACTCAGCACAGCTTCAAAACTCTTCACAGCCAGCTAAAAACACTCAATCTAGCCGCATGGAAGATTCCTTAGCATCAAAACAGACCACACTCTCCAAGGAGGTGCAGGATGTCATTTTGGAGGCCAGAAGGCCGTCCACTAGAAAAGCTTACTCCGCAAAATGGAAACTGTTTTGTGTCTGGAATGAGAAAAAGGGCCAGGATCCTGGAAAACTGAATTTACCTCAAATACCACAGTATCTAGCTGAGCTGCTAAGCAGTGGACTTTCATTCTCCACCATCAAAATCCATGCCTCAGCCATTTCTGCAGAATACAGCACTGATCCACCCTTATTCTCTCACCCTCTCTTGACAGTTCCTCAGAGGGGCTAAGAATCTAAGACCCCCAAGGAAACAACCAATACCTGCTTGGGATCTCAATCTCATTCTGGAAAAACTGACCTTGCCTCCCTTTTGAGCCAGCTGCCTCATCAGATTTGCAGTATTTGTCCTGGAAAACCGCTTTCCTTCTGGCGATTTACCTCAGCTCGTAGAGTTTCAGAACTACAAGCTCTCATGGCTGTGCAGCCTTTTATCTTCCATCAGGACAGAGTTTCCTTACGATCCAACCCGTCCTTTATGCCTAAAGTGGTATCCAGGGTAGCATTGAATCAGGCCATACACTTGCCTACCTTTTATCCTAATCCTCAAAACAAGGTGAGAGATTACTACATTCCTTGGACATCCACAGACAACTGCGTTATTATTTGGACAGAACAAAGCCTTTCAGAAAATCAGAACAGCTCTTTGTGTCCTATGCTGTAGGAGCTCAAGGAAAGCTAATTTCCAAACAGACAATCTCAAAATGGATAGCCCACTGCATACGCTTTTGCTATTCTTTTCATGGCAAAACTGTACCTACAGGCATCAGATCTCACTCCACAAGGGCCACAGCTACCTCTGCAGCTTTCCTCAGAGGAGTTCCTACCAAAGATATTTTGGAAGCAGCCACTTGGAGTTCTGTGCATACACCTACCATTATACTCCAAAACTAGAGCAGGCTTTGCCACTGCAGTCTTGCAGGGCATCCTGGCTCCTCCTAGTTCCACCTAGTGCCTCACCCCTTTCTTAGCTTTGGGATTCTACCCATCTGTTATGACTGCAGCTGTATGCACGATGAACATAGTACAGTTTTGTGCCTATCTGGGGCAAGAAAAACGGAAGAAAATGGTGTCGGCTGGTTCCTTTATACCCCTGTTGCACTGACGTCAGGGAAGAAGCGACGACAACAGACGCCGGACCTAGACTTTGGAATTCGGCCGACCGAGGACCCGCCTGACGGCAGGAGAACCCATCTGTTATGACTGCAGCTGTATTAGCACTCTAACATCTACATTTATGGTAGGTATAAAACTGTACTTTTTCTGGGGGCTTCGGACTGTTATGGCAAGAAAGACTGAGGAAGTGACATTGGCTGCCTCCTTTTGTATCAGACGTCCTTTACAACCAGACAGCCGACATAATTTTTACTTAACTTTGGTGTTCTGGCTGATCGAGGGCTACCGGGAGCCGGGTAACCCATTGGTTAGGACTGCAACAGTGAATGCACTCTAATATATACATTTATGGTAAGTGTACACAACTGTACTTTTCTTTCCAACACTAGTTATTTCTTGTGGTTTCCAGTGTTTCTTCCTGGGATACCATTTACTTGTTTATGTAAACAGGATTTTGCACTCTTGTTTTGTGTTTAGCATGGACGTTTTCTGGTGGAATTTTTCTTCAAGTCTCCATTTGTTAGGGAGTTGGGGACATGGTCCTTTGAGCATCCATCCCGTAGGATCAAAACTTGGAATCTATCCTGAAGTGCGGAGGATGGAACTCCTAGTCACAGATGTAGAGCGGATATAAAAAAAAAAAAAGTGTACACACCCCTGTTAAAATGCCAGGTTATTGTGAGGTAAAAAGAGACCACAGTAAATCATTTCAAAACTTTTCCCACCTTTAATGTGACCTACAAACCTGTACAAGTCTGTTGAAAAACAAGCAAATCTGTTAGTGGAAAAAAATAACAAAAAAAAAAAGTACAGTAAGCTGGTTGCATAAGTGTACACACCCTTAAACTAATACTTTGTTGAAGCACCTTTTGATTTAATTACAACATTCAGCCTTCTTGGGTAGGAGTCTATCTATGTGGCACATCTTGACTTGGCAATATTTGCCCACTCTTAAAAGTGGTCCAAAAGATTGCGAGGGCATCTCTTGTGCATAGCCCTCTTCAGGTCACCCCACAGATTTCCTATTGGATTTAGGTCTGGGCTCTGGGTGGGTCATTCCAAAACTTTAGTTTTCTTCTGGTGAAGCTATTCTTTCATTGATTTGGATGTATGCTTTGTCATGTTGAAAGGTGAAATTCCTCTTCAATGTTCTAGCAGACCTGTGAAGGTTTTGGGCCAAAAGTCACTGGTATTTGGAACTGTTCATAATTCCCTCCACCTTGACTAAGCCCCAGTTCCAGCTGAAGAAAACCAACTCCAAAGCATGATACTACCACCACCATGCTTTGCCGTGGGGATGGTGTTCTTTTGGTGATGTGAAGTGATTTTGCACAAATGTACGTTTTGGAATTATGGCCAGAAAATTCAACCTTGGTCTCATTAGACCAGAACACATTTTTCCACGTTCTTTTTGGGAGACTTGATGTATTGTTTTGCAAATTTTAGCCACGCCTGGATGCTTTTCTGTGTAAAAAAAAAAAGGCTTCCATCTTGCAACCCTACCCCATAGACCAGACATATGGAGAATACCAGAGATTGTTGTCACATGTAGTACACAACCAGTATTTGCCAGAAATTCCTGCAACTCCTTCAGTGTTGCTGTAGGTATCTTGGCAGCATCCCTGATCAGTTTTCATCTCGTCTTTTCATCAGTTTTGGAGGGCTCTCCATTTCTTTGCAACATTGCTGTTGTCCCATATTTTCTCCACTTTTTGATGACTGTCTTCACTGTGTTCCATGGTATATCCAATGCTGTGGAAATTTTTTTTCTACCCTTCTCCTAAGTGATGCCTTTCAACAATGAGATCCCTTTGCTGCTTTGTAAGCTGTCTGTGAACCATGGCTTTTGCTGTAGCAGGCAGCTGAGTAAATTCAGGAAAATCCTACTAGGGCAGCTGAACTTTATTTGGGGTCATCAGAGTCTCTCTAATTGGCAGGTATGTACCCAAGAAGGCTGAATGCTGTTCTTAAATCTGCTTCAACAAAGTATTAGTTTAAGGCTGTGCACAGTTGTGCAACCAGCTTATTGTACGTTTTTTTATTTTTTATATTTTTTCCCCTAACAGATTTGATTGGTTTTCAATTGAGTTGTACAGGTTATAAGTCGCATTAAAGGTGGGAAAAGTTTTGAAATGATTTATTGTGGTCTCATTTTTTATATCACAAAAACCTGACATTTTAACAGGAGTGTGTACACCAAGTTACATACTTAATGTAACAGTAGACCTGGGCTGACAGTTCCATCTTCATCACCATACCCTCCCTTTATTCCCTGACCTTGTTCTGTTAGATGAGTAGTCTGTCTACATAAGATGTATTATGTTATCTATCTTGCATTTCCTTTTCTTGCTTTGCCTTGGCACAAACTTGTAAGGTCATGGAAAAGTGTCCCTAGCTGCACATCACTGAGTAAAGAGGAGGAGTCTGATGGCTGTGTAGCCTGGGAAAGATTTAGTGTGGGATTTGGACGCTTATAGTTCCCTTTTCCTCTAATTATTGTTTAAGACCTCATTTGTTTGTTGAAATATGTGAGTAATTTTGTTAGATTGGTAACTGTATATATATATTTTGAGTGTTAAGTAGGTGGAGTGATTGTATAGAAATGTGTATTTGTGTGTGAGAAGAAGTGATTGTGTGGAAGTATGTGGTTGGATGTTCTGTTTGCATGGAATCTCTGTATCTGATTATGTGGACAACAATTAGTGGGGGTTGAAATTTCTTTTTTTCTTTCACTGTTGTTCAGGTCTCTGATTCAGTATGTAAACTTGTGGGACTGTGCCCTTATTGCAGCCCCAGCACTAGAGGAACCTGGTAGTGAGGGGGAGGATGGTAGGAGTCCACCTACTTGCCTGTCTCTGTTGGGATGGGGTGGGGAGGGTTGAATGCATTCAGGGATACATTGAGTCGGTGCAGTTTCACTGGTGGAGACCATGTGGAAACATTGGCTCCTGCTTCCCTGTGGCATGGCTGTTTGGAGGGAATGCCCCTTAGAGAAGTGAAGGTAAGCCCATTTTATGACCAATTTTTATCTTACTGATGGGGAGCAAAAGGCTTTATTGGACAGTTAAGAGATGATCCGCAGGTAGTGAGGGCAGAAATAGTTGTTGTGGGGGTGCAAGGAGCTTGTCCCATTGCAAAGGGGTGTGTGTGTGTTTGTGTTTAATGGAAGTTGCAGCGCTGATTAACTTTTGTACAATGCACTTTGTCTATTATGATTATAGTTTTGATGGAAGTGATTTTGGTTTGCCAGTTAAATGTATACTAATATAAAAAAAAATAATGCACTCTATATTGATGAGGTCATAAAAAAGGCTGAAAACGTGCATGTCCACAGTTAGTGAGGTTTGGCTGGAATGTACCCATAAGGACTTAGTCATGAGCATTCAGAAGCCACGTAACTGAAACATAGGTATGTCCTGAAAGGGTCATTTGCATATATCCCATGAAAGTGTACTATGGGAGGTTTAAAGTATTGCACAGTGAAGATTCTAGCTTCACTGGGTCTTTCTAGCAATTTTTAGGGTATAATTACACACACATGGTATCTTGGATAATATTGATGTGTTTGTGTCTAAAATTTAAAGTTTGCTGTGGCAAACGCCTGGTGAATTTACATAATTTACTGAATAGAAGTTTGTGGGTATTTACTAGGCTGTTGATCCGGGAGGGTCCTAAGACACCTAGTCTTACATTCCCATGGCATTTTTTAGCCTTGTATTTTCCATACAAATGACCCTGTCCTTTTATGGCCTGGTTAGTGGTGCATCATTGCGTCTCCCAGTGGAGTCGCCGGTGACTGGGGTATTGGAATATGTGGAGTTTTGCCATGTGGGCTTTTAAAAGGAGTCCCTGTGACTTTTGGATGTATGTTTCATGTTAGGTGCTGCCTTCTGTATTTTGTGAGGTTGCTGAGGGTATATGCATACATGTTCCTTAAGTTTAGTTAGGTTGCTTTTAAGAGCCTGTGAAGCATATAGGTCTGTGTATTTAGTCTGAGCTGTGTATGATCGATTCTTTTTTTTTTCTTTAGTGTGGTGGTGGTTGGTACTGGCAAAATGGTTGAGTTTGTGCGAGAGCATATAACTACATCTCGTACACTGTCAGTTCCTATAAATAATAGGATGCTACATTGTCTCAGGATGTCTGTGTCAACCAAGCTGGCTGTAGAGACGGAAAGTACAAATCCATTGTTTCAGGTGATTTCTCTTGTGGGCTGAAGAGAGGAGTAGCACTTATAAGGTTTGGAGTTGATTACTGGTAAGTGCTGTCTGTCTGGTAGCGGAAATGTTGCTGGTCTGTGAACAGCTGCATCCAGATAAGAATCAGTGAGCCTTTGCTTCTCTCACCACAAGCAAAAGAGCAGCATTAATCCCAAGCTGCTTCCTGAGTAGTAGTAATCACCAAGATGTCTATGCATTCAGTACACTTGCTATTGTCTTCTTAGTAGATACCCTGTGAAGGACCTGTAGGGATTTGATTTATCATGGAGCCAAGCTGCACAAATGCCTTGAAGAGGTTCTCACCAAAACTGCAACCAAACCACTCTGAAAGGCCCATACAGACCACCTTATCAGGAGCCTTCTGCTCTTTCTGTAGGAGCAAAGCAGTATTATTGACCCCATGCTGACTCTCTCTTAAGAAGCAATTTTCAGGCTTTCCAGTGATTGGCAATCTCTAGGATATGCACGAAAGTTTTGTTTTGAATTTAACTGGGGTAGAGCAGTGATCACATTAGACCTTTTTCTGTCTCAGCCTGGGATAAACGCAATAGATGAATTGTGTGTGTGTGTGTGTGTGTGTGTGTGTGTGTGTGTGCACAATATATATACACATATACAAAGTAAATATCAAAGATGAATGACGTGTGCGTGCACAATATACACACATTATATACAAAGCAAATATCCTTGCCTTGAGGGCATAAAGGCGATGGGTAAATGACGCTATATACAAAGTGACTGACAAAGCACAGTATATACGTGCATTATATACAGAGCGGAAATCAGTTGGCACAGTAAAGAATTGCAATCAAAAATAGTCAGAGCAAGGTATGTGGGGGAAAAGGAGATGAAGAGGTTAAGTAGACTGAGAGTCCCAGTCTTGAAATATGCCATTATTTCCAATGGAGTCTTGAAATATGCCGTTATTTCTTATTGGAAAATGGGGTAAGAAGAATTACTTTTAAGGAGGGGGCAGTTTGCACAGTCTGGGACCCAGGACTTTGAAAGCGTGGTCTGTGTAGTAAAGCGCAGTTTGGAGAAGAGGACACAAGCGGTTAAGATTGCTAAGGTTGTATGTTGGTGCATCACTGAATAGTGGGGAGGCTAGTGTGGGAGGGGAAGGTGTCATTCCTGATAAGTTTAGTTGAGAGGCAAGTAGATAGTAATCACATTTCACAGGTAGCCAGTGCGACCCCCAGTGATTTTGCTGTGGTGCTTATAAGAGTATGTACAAGACAAAACAGATGGCTTAGAAAATGTGAAGTCTCTTGACATATGAGTATTGGCAGGATCTAGAAATATTGCATAGTTTGTTCAAATTGTGAACAGTTAACAAATGAAATTTGTTAGCGGTTCATTGTGTTTGCAGACAGGAGGCTGCTGTGGAATGAAGACGTTCTGAGAATGAGTAATTTTTGTTTTGAAAGAAGTTGGAAAAGAAAACGAAGGGAATGGGTATTGAGTGATAAATTTGAAGGAAGAAGGGGAGGGGGTAAAGATGAAAGTTGGGAGTCCTAGTACCAGATATGTATGGACAGATTAAAGATGAAATAGAAGACTTGTGAGAGGGATGACAGTGGGAGCAAAATATGTAGGAAGTGAAGGAAAATGAGGACAAAGTCTGGAGATGGAGTTCGCAAGCTTAAATTATTGTCAAAGAAAAAAAAAAAAGTAGATTCAATTTGATGGAACAGCCCAAGCATGTTATCAAAGTGTGGGAGGTATTTTGATGCTGTAACAGAGGGATTCATTGTCTCTGCAGTGTCTGATATTGCCCATTTACTGTTCACCTTGCAAGTTTTTACAAAACAAGTTTCCTGTTAAGTTTTAAATAGAATTGTAGTTAGTTTCATGTCTCTCACAGCAAGAAATTAATCTATCAGTTTTACCTTTTTATGTGGTACATGTAGTATAACCTGGCAATATCAGTTGTGATTTGTGTGCAAGATGAGTTGAAGTTTAACCTCTGTGGTATAGTTCGTTACCTCTGCATTTCTTGGTTTTAGCACAATGTACAGTTGCGTGACCAATTCTCAAAATCAGTAGTACTATTTCTGTGCATATAAGCTAGATGGCAGCTGGTGTCAGCATTTTGCAGTCTTGTCATGAACCTTGTCACTGTGATGTGTGTCACGGAATCCGTTGGCTACAGAAAGTCATGAACTGAGGCAATTTACCACGAACAAAAAAACAAATCCAGGAAAAAGAAAATCATGGCTTAGCTTAGCCAAACACTTCATGGCCAAGGGCATATAATGACAAGACTGTTTAGTGAACTGATATGTCACTTTTTCCATTACAGTACCATGGATATGCAAATTTCTACGGAGATGTACGAGTTCAGCTTTAGTAGGCGATGGCCATGTACTAAACAGATTTCTGAGCTGCATATTGCACAGTAACCAGCAAAGTGGTGCCATGAAGAAACTTTACATTTTAAGCATTATAACTCATGTTTATTGCACTGAAGCAAAATGTCAAGATAGCCATTCTTCTTTGACATTTCTGTTTGCGTATTATGGGCATGCACACTCTCATTTGCTGTAAATACACTACATAAACACAAGTAATTGTGAATTAATTTTGTTTCACTTTTATTTATTTATTTTAATTACTAACTGAACTGCATTAGCGCGGTGGTGGTGCTGCGGTAGCATTGTCGCTTCACAGTAAGACGTTGTCCTGTTCGATTCTCAGCTAGAGCGTCTTCTGTGTGGAGACATGTGTGAATGGGCGTACATTTGTTGAAGGTTGTGCGTCAGGGCTGGCAACTCGGCACATAAAAATCTACTGCCAATCATTAGCGGACCGGAGTTCCTTTGTGGCGATCCCTGACTGGGAAAAGCCGAAAGACACAAACTAACTGAACTGCATTAATTCTTAATAGACAAGAAAATTGACATTAGTGATCCAAAAATTATAAGCTTTCCTTTAGAGTGGTGGTATTGTTGGATCACTTTATTATACTCTTAAGTTTAGGTGAAACGGTCAGTTTGAAAGCAATCCTTATATTTATCTGTATCCACTATTTGTGTACATATATGTAGTGCACATATGTTTGTTTATGTTCAACAATCATCACATACACAAACAACTGAAGCTTGTGTTAGCCAGAAAAAGTTGTGTTCCAAGACATTCTCTTAATTCAAAAGATGCTGACTTCACAAAAGGAGTGCTTTTGGCTCCATAAAAGCAAGGCACATCATACTCTTCTGTCTCCAGAAAAAAAAGAGAATTCAGAGTTTATTTTGAAGTTAGCCTTTTTGCATTAAAAGTGATCATCTTGGAATACCAATATGCTTCTTTATAATACGCACTTGTACATGTTAATTTATGAAATGCATTGACACACTAGTAATCTGAGTCGACATTTTCAAAGTCAACCTAAAACAAAACAAAATATCACAAGGGGCTATAGATTACAAAAGGAAACTGTTCCCGTTTATAATCTGATCTGATCAGCAGAAGTTTTTGCCCAAGGTAAGGTGCAGGGTTAGCATGAATTAGTAAGGTGGTGCTGGGGGGGGGATAACATTGCACTGTAGAAAAACCCTTGTCATAACATTAACATAACACAACACAGCTCGGGCACACGTATTACCCTAAGTTATCCCCCTTAATTAACTCTTACTCTAACCCTAACCTGCCTGCACATTAACACACTCGTACCCCAAATGCATGAATCTTTGTAAGACAAGTTTCTGCATTAGTTTCCAACACCCATGTTTCTTACGTGCATGCATTTGATGTTCCGTTCATACAAAATCGTAACATTTTGGAGGACAGAACCCTCTATGACATTTCAGTCATTCACTCTGTCACTGTGCAGCCTGTTTGGAATGAAAGACCCTTTTGTATGTAGTCATATTTATGCATACATACATTATAGTACACAGATCCATCCATGTATATATATACATTACACTGACGAGGCCTTTTTGAAAGGTGAAACTTGGTTTGTATCTTTTTTTTTTTTTTTTTTCTCGCTCTCCAGTGTGTCTGTCCATTAATTAAGACCACACGTCTGATTTTGTAGAGTGGTATTCCTTGGTGCATTTTGTGTACACACACACGCACCTATTTAGTATGGGTTTTTAAGTTGTTTCATGAGCGAGTAAGTGTAAAAGGATGATGCTTTGACAGTTTTGTTATATTTTGAGGAGAATAGAGAGTATTTGTCTCTTTTTTTCTGATGTCTTTATACAGAAACAAAAAGGAATGACTAGCATGTTGGAGACATTTAAACTTGATGTGAGGGGGGTGCCCACATTTAGGTATTTTAACTTTGCACTTGTTTCTTTTCCACTGTACTGAGGATTGCAGTTGTGACTGTATGATTTTCAGTGGGCAGCACAACAGTAAGTTAGCTGGATATGTGCCAAGTCAAAATGGTCATCACTTTGCGTCCATGTGGCGAAAACTGTGTTCAGTGAAAGTGGGTACAGGTGACTAATATATCTGCAGGTTGATCTGTCTTCACAGTAGAAAGTAAAGCCTTTACCTTATGCTGTTTCCCAGGGACAGTCTGGCAACTGATATGTTGGGTTCACAGAGTGCATAGTTCTGTCTCTCTGTATTTTGCCCCTGCTGCCATCTGCCCCCCCCCCCCCCCAATGTGAAGAGGTACACAGGGTTGATTGAAGTTTACTTTCTTGACAGAAGCTGTATAAACCTTGGATGTGAAGCATACTTCTCAAGTGTACCTCATTACGAGGAACTCACCTCATTTGGGGGTCTTAAAAAGTTTGTTCCTCAAAGTTCCACATTGAAAGATGCTGTCACACATCCATGGTAAATAGAAATGAATCATATTAATTCATTAAAAAGATCTTCTTTATAAGTAAACCCAGCATATTTTAACCATCCTATGGCCTTCCTAGTTGAAGTTGTTAGTAAGCCATTAGCAAGTGTTCCACATTTTGCCCATTTGTTCCACATTGAGGGCTAGTCTTCCTCATTTTGGAGATGGAAGGTTGAGAGCTATGATGTGAAGATCTTAAGCTATGAAAGTCCTGCTGTAGTGAATGATGGAAGTGTAAGCTTTTTCAGTTTGTAACTCATAAAACTCTGTAAAAGTTGCTGAATACCCAGCTGTTGAAGGTTTTGGTGTTTTGCAAAATTTATTGCTTCTTTGAGTGCTGCACAGGTGTGAGCTTCAGCTGAGTGGTAAGCAAGTAAAAGTTTTGAGCTGGTACTTCTGTGTGTATGTGAAAGATATTGTAGTTGGGATATGGTAATGTAACAGAAATGTGAGATTTGGGTGGCTGAAATCATAGTGCAGAAAATAGCTGGATTAAAAAGAGCTGAAAGGAGGACAAACTGCTTCATTTGGATAGGATCCATCTGATGGTTCTTTTAAGATGGAAAAGTGGTGTTGGAAGGATTTCTTGCAAAGCTCTTGTGGCATGGTTGCTTCCTAGGTGCCGGACACTTGCTTTCATGGTAACACTGCATAGTGAAGGGGCTTTGGAAAACTTTCGGAGGCTAAAGTCTTGATGCCTGATAATTAAGTCAGCAGAACTGCAGTAGGATTAGATTTTCTGGACCAAAATACTGAAAAATGTGTCCTGCATCAAATGCAGTCTTGTAATTGTAAAGCAACTTGATCTGAAAGTACATTCTCGCACAAGGTTTTTATTGCCAGTTCCAAAGTGGGTACATTTCATGTTAGCCAAATAGTAAGTTGATTTTATAACTCTTCTGCACAGAAAACTTCAGTTGTAAAACTACCTGATTTACCCATACTATTAGTGCTGCATTAAAAAAGAGAACTGGAGTAATAAGTGGCCTATTACAGAATCCTAGAAGTTCACTGGAACCCCTGTACCAGGATAGTGAAAACTCTTTGAAACTTAAAATTTACAAAAAGACAGAAACACTTCAAAAAAGGAACAAATAAACACCGGACTGTAATCAAACAACAAATTTAATGACCCAAAACACATTAAGCAGTGCACACTTTCATCCTAATAAGACTTCTTCAGACTCTGGTGTTTATTTTTACATTTAAAATTTAGCTGGTAATAAAATTTCAAAGTTTAATTGCTGATATAAGTGATAAGGGTTTGCTGTGGTACCTCTTTGGATCTCATTTGTATATGTAATATTGTCGGAAGATTATACCAGTATCTGTTGGTTGGCTTATTGATTAAAAAAAGCATATCTGACAAGTATATAAATTACACATATGTGATCAAAAATAATAGTCGCTCTAAGTGTACTGATTCAGATTTTTTTAAGCCAATTGTCTGCCTTTTCAAATGAAGGTAACGTTTGATTTCCAATCCATGATACACAAGATACACAATTTTTTGTACTGAGGTTTCCTTTTTTAATGTTCCATAAAGTTATGACACTCACATAATTTGAAAACCAAGTGGAATATGGGCTAAGACCCTTGTCACCTTACAGATATGACTATGATTTGGTGATCTTTGTCTTTGCATATTCCTCAGGGTTTTGCTGCCCAAGTCATTTACTCCCACAAAGTGGTTAAGCAGTCTCTTTCCAAGGGCAATCCTGTATGCGTCGTCCTGTGATGAGACGCTTACAGTCCAACTCTCTTTGCTGGAGATGGCCTGCATCTTTCTTTTCAAGGCTTCTGCATGCTGGTTAAAGCATTTGCCACCACCATAGTACCTTTTTTAAGCAGAGTTCATATAATGGACTTTCCAGCCTAACAAAGTCAAAACCTCAAACTGAATCCTGTTAAGATGGCTTCTCATTGCCAAAAGTTTCGGTAGCAAATTGCCTGATTTCAAGGCTCTTATGCATTTAGAACACATCCGGATGTGTATAATTACTGCAACATGGTTTTAAATGTAAAGAAAGTACTCCCTCCAAACCTGTTTTTTGTGCCTGCCATGCCTTCAGGCCCAGTGCCAACTCTGGTGGTGTCTCCATATTTGATAAGGACTGTATCACCTCTAGACATATTCCTAGAGACTCACAAACTGAGCTTATAACTCAAGATCACCCTAAATAGGATAAACTCCAAGCTTGTATCCTGTTGCAGATCACCCACTATCTCCCTTGATAAAAATGTAAGATTCCTAAATGTATACAAAAGTCCATGTAAACAAGAACTGCATTTTATATTGGGAGACTCCAGTTACCCTTAGTAAACTGTGGAGCACTTGTACCACCAGTATAGGGTATTCTTGGAAGTTCTGGATCAGCTAGTTAAACCTAGAAGAGGGCATGATGTTCTCGATCTGGTCCTTGGAAATATAGCCTTGTCATGCAGTATTCCCATGGTACCGCCTTCCCTGGATAAGTCGGACCATAAACCAATAACTTTCATCTTCAGAATTTCTAAAGCCCCTGCGTGTAATATGCCTGAATTTAAGGATTTCAAATGTAGTAACCTCATTTTAGAATGAGGCTTAAAAGTTCACTTTTGGACGCAAAATATCTGATTATGACAGAGGAGGTAGCTTTGCGAAAAAGTTCTGTATCACTTTTAAGTAAATCTATAGTTCGAACAATCCCAGTCAGAACAAAATATAATGGGAAATTCAAAAGCAAACATTATTTGCTGTCCTCCATTGTAAGTAAACTTTGCAATAAAAGGAAACACAAATTGCAGCAGGTGCAATAACCCTTCTATCAAGATATTATCAGAAATATTACTAAAACCATTATTGGAAATGTTACCAAAATCTTTAGTACTAGGTGTGCAAACGCAGCCCAAGAATGTAGGGTAGTATCTGAAGTTAAGGACCATCATAAATATGTCGGCTACCTTAGGAAGCTAAGGAATAACGCTGAACATTGCTCTGAACTTAAAATGGTACCTCTTATTTGGACACAACAAATATTGCCAGTATACTAGCAAATCCCTTAAACTCCTTGTTATCATAAAGGAACATGTGCTGAAGGTGTTTTCTCTAAGACCAAAAATAATAGTTCAGTGGGGCCTGTCAATAAACCAGGCTGTTTAATAAACTGTACTGTGCGTGCCTTACTTAGAGCCACTCCTGAAACTCTTAATCTTAAGTTTAGCTACAGGTTTTGTCACACCACAGTAGTAGTCCCACTCCACAAGGGAGGCTCCACCACCAACCCCTGGAATTATACCCGTCAACCTGAAACATGTCCTCTGCAAACCTATGGAATGCATAATAATTGACTTTTTGTAAACTGTAACAAAAATGTCTGTCATTAGACTTGACCCACAACAGGTTGGCTCGATTTTAAGGGAAGAGCCTTCGTAATGAGTTTGGTTAACTTCCTTGCAAGGGTTACACTGGCTTTTGTCAGTGGTCATGCAGTCCACATTCTCCATCTTGACCGCGCTTACACATTAAGCACCATACTTCTTGATGGCAGTGTAAGCTTAACACCTTAAAGTAGATCCATGTGTGGAAAGTGGGACAAACTGTCTAAAAGATAACCCCCCACAGTATGAGTAGTAGTGTCTCCCAGGGTGCAGTGTTGGGACACCACCTATTTGACATTTAGTTTTCACTCTGGAGATCAGAAAAGTATGGCAACTGCAAACTGGGAGCTCTTGTGTAGTCTCCCCGATACTGAAATCCGTCAGTGAGAACGTGTATACATGCGCACACAACTGGTGCAATGAAAATGGGCGCAAATTGTTTGCAACAAAGTATATTATTTTCACATTTGGTAGATGACCTCCCCTCAGCTTGCATCATGGGCAGTACCCCACTTCAAAATAAAAATGTTGTTAGGGACTTGGATCATGGGTTGATTGCCTTTCTCTTTTCATGACAGCAGTAATCCTGAAAATTGTTCTGCTTGGCACACCTAGTTGCCAATGGAATATCATTCAGATTTAAAGAGGTTATTGTTCTCGTATATTTTGCATTGATTAGTCCATTTATTGATTTTATAGTGCTTCCTTTTAGATGCATTTCACAACGCATCAAAACAGCTGGAAAGATCCCAGAGGTTTTTAACCAAGAAGAGCATGGGCTTAAACACCCCAGTCTCCCAAAAGAGGCTGGGAGCACTGTTCCTTGATTCGGTATCTTTATAGGACTCTGGAGGGTCTGTGCATTGCTTTCTGTGCCATTACAGACGCAGTTGTGTTGTCTCTTTTGTATGTCTGTAAGTATATTAGTTTCATGAATACTAGAACCAGGGACCTGAATCTTCACCAACAGAAGAACGTCTGTCTTCATCGCATTTTATTTGTCACAGGGAACCTCCCTGTCGTCTGTAACAGTCTGCTTCTGCAGCTTAAACAGTGTGAGGCACAGTCCTCCTTCAGATGGAATCTAAATGATTGGATGGGCACTCACAAATTTACCCCAGGCTTCTCTGGCCTAGCCCTGCTAAAGTAGGGGGGTACAGCCTAATGGTTGGTCACAAGACTCTCTCCTGCCTTGAAATTCCCAGCCGTCTTTTATATGCACAGTGTTTTAGTCCATTGAACAGTTAGGTTATCTTTAACTTGGTTAGCTGTGCTTCTGCTACAGAAGTTGTGGTGTAGGGGCAAGTCACGGAAAGAAAAGTTAGTGCTCCTATAAGGAAAGCAAGTATTTGTGTTTTGATAGTTAAATATTAAAGTTTTTATTTTTAAGATTACATGCTTGCTACATGTTTAATATTTTTGTTTCACCTTTATAGGGTAATACATTTTCATAATCTTTTGGTAATATGTAGGTGTACATCATTGATTTTATAAGTGTAGCATATAGGTTTACAAGTTTGTATTGCGCTTTTAGTTTGTGTAGTGTCATGATGGCAAAAAAGATTTGACTCTGTAGAAGCACTTTAATCTCTAAATGGCCTTTGCTCAAATGAAGCACTCTTGAAAGCCTGCTCAGTGTGATGTAACTTGTAGCTAACTTACTAGCATTTAAAGCTGTGTGTATTTGAGAGCTATACCAATTTACTTTTATGATCAGCATGCTTGATTTGTCAACCAAAGGTCGACAATACAAATATTGGCAAGCAGCTACACATGCGCGAGGCAAATCCTTGCTGCATGCCAACACAAAAAAAAAAGACCTTTTTTTTTTTTTTTGCAGGGAATAAGCCCCCCACACACCCACTAAAATATATGTGCTGACTCCGAGATTGCACAGTCCCCAGGGAAAAGAGAATATTTCCCTACCTGACGATTGTTGATTTCAGTGCAGCTGTCAACCATCTGCAATGTCAGTCAATTGTGCTAGATTGAAACAGAGGTCAGCCAGCCACTGTTGCGACCTAATGTCCAAGTCCAATATATATTGTGTATAATAATTGCAGAGAGAATGGATCATGTTGTAACATTGCAAAACATATACGACTGGAAGCTAGTGTTCTTAAGATGGTCTATAAGAATAAAAGTGCGAATTGGCTTCAGCAATAGCTCTATATAAAAAGTCCCTACTGTGTTGAATCTTGTTGTTCATCCCCTGATGTAGAATCTCATTCAGTGAACAAGTTTGGAAATTGTTTCCATTTTCTCTTTATGTATACTTCTCTGAGAGTAACGCATTCTTTGCTGCCAGAGGGACATGGGTTATGTATCACAGTTGTCAGGTGGTTCTTTAAATCATGATTTGGCCATCTATTGTCTTATGGTGTTCGATGTTGCAGTACTTAATTTTGGGATTCATGCCTACAGTTATCCTGACTTGTAGGGCTTTAGTTGAGGCCTTCCACTGAGAACCCTAATAGGGACTGTCATCATTTCTTTATCCAAAGGCTCTCAGATACAGGGTGTTACTGAAATTGTCACAGTATGGTATTTACTGTATTATACTCTGCTTACTTTAGAGTGAGTATATGACTTTGGTTAGGTAAGCCTTAATGATTTACCTTTACAGTGGTCTGTCCAGTTTTTATTTTATGGCACTACCTCACGTGTACTTTTGTAAGCTGTTTGGGTATAGTTAGTATTGCTTTTAAACTCTTGCATTTTAAATGAGCTTCCAAATGTTGTGATGGGCAAACTGCATGTGTAAATGATTGTTGCCTAGAAAATGGTAAGATGGATTATCTCCTTAGTGTTTCTCAGGTAATTTTGTATATGCTATACATTTGTAACGTTTTAGCAAGTATAAGTAATGCCAGTTTTAATTTTTTACACTTGAGTTTAGGTGAGTAAATATTAAAAAACATCATAGTGGTGGGGAAAACATCTTTGTACAGGCTGTTGTTTTAAAGATTTTTTTGTCTTTCTTTCTAGGACCAGCACCGAATAAAATGCAGCTGGCATCGGGCTTTGGGCCTTCACAGAATTTTACTGTTCATCCAATACGTCACTCTCAGGCACCCTACAGTGGAGCTCCTCCATCCAAGAATCAGTACGGTACAAATTACTACCAAGGTGGTTTGCAAATGACAGCTGGAGACATCAGACAACCCCAACCCAATGTAGGGCCTACTTCCATGGGTCTTTATCAAGGTCCTCCCCAGGCATATGTCAGGACACCTCTACAACCAGAGCCCATGGCCACATATTTAGGTTCTAACCCAGGAACTGTCGGTGTGCATCCTTTGTATCAGACTGGTACTTCTCTACCATCCAGTTATCAGCCAGTTGGTGGAAGTTATGGCAGCAATACCTCCTACTATGCTACTACACCTGGATCTGTTCAAGGATTGCCTTCTCAACCTGGGCAGTATGTACCATCTGCTAGTTTGGGGGATACCCACCCTGTTCCCCTTTCGTCTGTTCCTGTCAGCCAGTATGGACAGATGTTTTCCTCTCCTGCACAATCTGCTGCAGGGCAGCTTCCCACAGGCATGTTGCCCACAGCAGTTCCTTCTGTAACTCAGTCACTGCGGCCTCAACAAGGACCTTTGGCGTATCACTCAGGTTCTCAGTCCGTTTCAGCTGCTGTGTCTTCAACTCCAGTCAGCATAAACAGCAGTATTAGTGCTTCAGTAGCCACCGTAACTAACCAAGGATATACAGGTACAAAAAAATGCTATTTTATTATTTTATTTTTTTAACTTAAGTGAATTTGTTCTGTGATAGTTTTTGAAAACCAGAGAATGAAAATAGATTGCATGTTGTATATGTCATGGTACCTGCCAAGCAAAGCACCGTTGTCATTTTTAAACAGGCTTGTATTTCACCAGTACTATAGCTGTCTGACACCTGCCCTAGTTAGACTTTAATGGTTTGCATATTCCTTACTTGGTAGAGCAGCAGGGTGTGATATTTTACCTGTGTCTTGTGTATTAAGTATAGTGTTGAGAGTGTGCTGCAATTTTACATGTGTCCTTTGTAAAAGCTTGGTGGTGCTAATGATTTTCTTGGTCTCGTTTGCAGAGTACTGGAGATGTATAATGACCTCTGATTCATTGTAAATTTTATGTAATTTTTGATGGAAATGGAAATGAAGGCAGCCAATCATTTGATAGTGTATATTGAGTATTTTTTTTAATTTGTATCTGCTTGAAGCTTCTAAAACTAGCAGGTATTGTTCGTAATGCCTGACTCTTTCTTTTTCTTTGGTCAGACATCTGTGTGAGGCTGACTGTGGCCTTCATTGGCACCTTCTGCTAATACATGCAGGCAATTACTCATGTCTAGTATGGTTATCTGCTAATGGAGACAACAGACCTTCTTGTAAGTGGATGTAGTGTCAAGATAATGTTTGTATTTATTTGTGTGTTTGTTGCGATTCACTTGGACCGTTTTTCTGTCTTTGCCTGTGAACACTTCTTACATGACTCAGTCACATGGTAGGCAAATGGATGCTGAGTGAATCACACTTAGAAGTAGCTCACTAACCGCTCGTAGCCTTTGACAGACAAGTGGCTAGTTAAAAGTTAACACAGGTTAGGCGTCATTAGCAGAAAACTGGAAGCTTTTCTTTCTGTACAGTTATTTGAAACCAGATGTGTAGAGCTGTGTACAGCTCTGGAAAGTCTTTCTGCAGTGATAGGATGTAGGTTGTCCACAGTATTTCATAAAAATGAGGATCTGCATTTATGTGAAGAGTGGAACTTCTAGGGTTTAATTTGTGTACTTCACAATTCTGTCTTTATTGTATGTTTCACCTAACCTTTTTAGCAACTCCCAAAGAAACCCAGAATTTCCTTGCTCATCCACAAGGATTGAACACTAAATGTCTCTTTAGATCTTCTTCCGGGACTCCACAGTTTTTCACAGTTGGTTTTGGAAGGCCTTTCTGGCTTTATTGAAGAGTCCATGCCGTTTTCCTACCCTTATCTACATTTGTAAGACTTGACCACACATCTCTGTACTAAAATGTGTCACACTCCTCCTTTTCCTTCTTTGCAGTCATAACTTAAATTCCTCCCACTTTCTATAGATCCACACTGTAGTATCATGTCACCATGTCACAACCAATCCCCTAAAACACTGCTTTGATTCCTATTTCCTTCCATAGTATCCACCCAGGACTTCACTCTGCTAATCCAGTACACTGCTGTTCTCCCCACCTTGCACTCGCTAATCAGTTGTTCCTTTTTCTATTGTCCTTACTTGTGCCATTTGTCTTTATTTGTACACCCCCACTGTCACCATGACATTCAGAACTGTCCAGTACTCAATAATCCTTCTGCCACTATCCTGTCTTGTCACACAACATTACACAGTAGATTCACCCCCCTTTCACACTGTCCTAACTACTATTCCCAGAATGTTTTCTTAAAATATCCTTGCCCGGCAACCCATCCCTACTCCCCTCTTCCCCCATAACTACATTCACCAATACTGCCTAAACCGCAAGTTCCAAAATCCATTTTTTACCTGATTTATATTTTGTTTAGTTTCAGCCCTTCACACCCTTGTTAAACTGTTTACATTTCCACTGACTATCTAGTGACATTCACCTCCAGCCATGAACCCACCACAGATCCCCTGTCCCCCAACCTTTTTTCTAACAGTGACAACAGCAACACTCCTACAACAAGTAGATTTACTCCTACAGTATAGTAACTGCCAAAACCCTGGTAGAAAATTGCACAGATGCCCGCATGGCTCAGGCTACACTCCCCCATATGTCCTAGGACTACTGGAAATGTGGCTCAAACCAGTCCTTAAAGAGGAGGAGAGAACTATCTTCCAGGACATATCATAAGGTTGGACAGACCACCGAGAAATGCTTGGAGTGTCCATAATTTACGTGAACTCCATAACCCCTTGTTCCATCTTTTAAACATTCAAAACTCCTCTTCCTTTAAAAAATAAATGACCATAAAAGTAGTGTAGGCATGCTATATGTTCCACCAAGTAACAATACTACAATACAGGAGTTAATATATTGGCTGTCCACCAACATTAGATCCAACATTATGGTTTTGTGCTTAAATACAGAATGGGCCCATATCTCTTCTAACCAACTTGCATCTGCTATCACTGTCTACAGTTCGACTTTATTAATCAAATCCCCAGTAGGATAATAGGAAGCTACTAGACTGTTGGCCCTGAGGTTCTTATAAGCCTAGCCAAGAGTTTAGCCCATGTTTAGACAATTCAGCACCCACCGCCCCTGTCCAACAGGGACACAGATGGAATCTCAGGGGTTTATTTTCTGTTTACTAATAAAACCAAATGAAGTGTATATTACTGATTAGAAAAAGGACTATAAAAGCGGTCCGATCCACATCTGAATAAAATTTATTAACATACAAAAATAATTAAAAATAACATATTAAGCACTTTCATCTCTGCTAAGGAGACTTCATCAGAATACAGTTCTTACCATTGCCTCTACCATTTTTATGCGAATGTGTAAATTAACTCATTGATTGTACCACCAATCAAATTCCATTTAGCATATGTTAATCATTAACATTTAAAAAGACACCTTTACTAACACATCATAAAACACTTTATGAACAGTAAAAAATAAAATGAATTAATTTATATATTTCAATCCTTTCCAATCATAAATATGCATATTTTAATATATTTTAAAAACATCTTAAAATAGTTAACAATTTAGGTTATAATACTGGCCCTTTCAACTAACACGGGTGTTATGGATACTGTTTCGTTCAACCGTGGCGGGAACATAGCTGCTAGCTTCAGCTGCCAAACAGTTTCTTTTTTATTGTGTATTTTCTGTTTCCCATCCAGTTATCCAGGTTGCGCTTAAAAAGGGATAATGAGTTACTCTGCTTGATGTGGAGAGGTAGTCTATTCCACAGATGAGTGAATCTCTGGGACACAAATCTGCCCCACAAACAAGTCCTCCTGATGTCAGACCGGGTTGAGGTCGCGCATGCGGTTTACTTGAGAGGAGCTTGACTTGCAGATATGCAGCAGTCCCATCAAGGTGAGGGTCTGAGATTGCTTTGCATGTCAGACAGAGGTCACCTCTGAGGAGTCTGTATGAACCTGAGTAGAGGGATAAGGCTTTTAGCATATCTGTGTAGGGTAGATGTTTGAGGCCCTCTCCTCCTGGTGAGGAACCTCTGTGGTCTCTCCAGCTGTTGCATGTGCTTTGTGAGGTACATGCCGAATGGGGCGTTGTACTCAATAATTGGCCTTGTAAGAGAAGAATACAGGGATGTTATGACCTCCTTGTCCCTGGGTGAGATGCCCTTACTTATGAGGTGGGCAATGTAGAAAGCTTTCCATACAATGGAAGCAACATGGTAGTCAAAAGTCAGGTTGCTATCAACCTGGGTGCCCAAATCCTTCATGACTGATTGTGTGTGCTTAGGACGTTGTTATTAATGTAATAATATGTGGGGAAGTCGCTCTTCCCAAAGGATATGATGCATTTTTTGGCATTCAGCTTGAGGCCATGTTTCTGGCATCAGTCATTTGTTTGGGTGAGACCCAGTTGGAGGATGTCCACATCACTTGGGGAATTGATGACCATGCTCAGCTTGCAGTCATCTGCAAACTTGGTCTGCCATAGCCCACTGGATGTTCATTGTGTTACCCTGCTGCAGTCATCACACTTGTGTTATCCTGCCGTCAGGCGGTCCCGCAGTTGGCCCAAGTTCCAAAGTCTTGGTCCGGCGTCGGTTGCTGTTGCTTCTTCCCTGACGCCAGTGCACCAGGGATATATAAGAGGCATCCAACGCCATTTTCTTCAGTCTTTCTTGCCACACGGTGCCCGAAGCAGAAGCAGTTCGCAAGTACCGGTCGGCCGACACCTGAGATTTTCGAATCTAATTTCAGTCCGAAGTCTTCAATAAAGCTAAGTACCCCATTGGGGAACCTTTTCTTGCCTCAGTCCGATGTCAGAAAAAGTTAACAATTGCATTTCTTGTGGGAAGCAACTACCTCATAAGGACTTCCATTCTTATTGTATTCCTTGCCTAGGCCCAGACCACGACGTCACAGGTTGTTGGTTTTGTGCTTGGTTTAATAAATGAACTATCAAATGCCGTTTTGACTTCGCACGACATTACTTTGGTAGGAAATTTAATTATATCATGCCGTCGGAGCAGCCGACAACCAGCATGCATAAAAAACGCAAGGATAAGGACAGGCAGCCTAGGAACAAGCAAGAATCAGAGGCCTCTGCTGGGCCTGTCGCCAGTTCTCCGGTTTTCAGTGAGGCGCCTACTCAGACCCTGACGACCGCAGAATTGGAGCCCCAGACAGCTGTGGATTCTCAAGCGGAGTGTACTAGGCCGTCGCAGCCATCTTCATTAGGCCCTTCCGACACCGGAGCAGAAGGAGATCCCGGTGCAGTAGAAACACCTTCGGTTGCAGAAGGTGTCTTCAGACCGACTACACTCATCATTAAATCTTATGCTAAGCTTAAAACTCCATTAAAAACAAAAAAGACTGTACATCAGTTTACAGTTCAAGGCCCCAACAGATGCTTAAGATTTGATTACCCTAATCAGGGGTTCCCATCCCCCTCCAGATAAAAGACCAAGACAAGATGAGGATTATGCTTCCTCTGACCAGGTTTCAATTTCCTCATATTCTTCTGAGGAACAGGATTACACTTTTTCCCCCTTATGAAGACTCTGATGCTGAAGACTCTATTCCCTCAGCATCTCCCCCAGAAGACTACTCCTTTGGGGAAACTTTACATACCATGAGGGAACATTTCCACTGGGAAGGCCAGGACTACCCTGATTCTAAGAAAAGGCTCTGAGAGTTCCTTTTACTACCCCAGCACAGACAACTTGCTATCCCCCCAGTTTTAGACATTGTAGATGATGTTTACTTGGAGTGTAGTCTAAATCCAGACTCTCTACCTCCTGCTCCAGCCAAACCAGACAGGTACTACAGAGTATCTGACTCACACAAATTCCTTTATAAAAGCCCTGTGGTTGACCCAGAAACAATTTCCCAGGGTCCCAAAGGGGCTAAAGCTTCTATGGCTAAAAATCCTGTGCCCTCTGAAAGGGATTCCAGAGCCCTAGATAGATGGGGAAAGAAGATACACACCTCAGCTACTCTGGCTATGAGAGCATTAAATTGTCAGTTTCACATGCTGAAATATCAGCAATTCCTAATGTCTCAATTAAAACAAAAAATGAGCACACATTCTGAACAGTCTGAATTCAAGGAAATGCAGGATCTGTTGCATGCAGCTGAACAGGTGGGCAAACATACTTTACAATGTGGATTTGATTTATTGGAAGCTTCCTGTAGAGCAGTTGTTACTGGGTCTGTCATACGTAAGCATGCTTGGTTAAAAGAACAAGCCGTACGTGATCATGTTAAAGCAAAATTATTGGATGCACCTTTACAGCAGGATGTATTATTTGGTGTTGAATCAGAAGAGGTTTTAAAGAAAATGGAGAATAAGGCAAAGTCTATGCAGACGGTCAAGGATTGTTTACAGGTACAACCCCCTCTTTTCAGCAGAAATTGGCCAACAAAAAACTGGTCCTTTCCAGCTTCAGACAGATCACAGAGGGGCAAATACAGACGCCCAAGGGGCAGAGGTCAGTCACAAGGGCCCTTACAAACCTCGCCAATAGGGTACTGCTACCCAGAAAGGAGGAGAAGACAGGCCCCAAGCTAGCAGAAGACAAACACAATGACTCAATCCTCAAACTACCAAGCAAATCTCTCTTGGCAGCTCCCTTAGGAGGAAAATTAGCACTTTTTGCAGACGCTGGCACATCATCACAAAAGACAAATGGGTCCTAAACATCGTCTCACAAGGATACAGATTCCACTTTCATACCTTGCCAAGGATAAAAGGAATGCCAAACCTGCCACCAAATCAATGGGCAGAGGCACAAAAACAAATTACAGCGCTCATGGACATGAGAGCCATTCAACAGGTACCTACACAGGAGCAAGGACAAGGATTTTACTCAAGACTCTTTCTAGTCCCAAGAAAAGACAAAGCATGGAGACCCATTCTGGATCTTTCAATTCTGAACACCTATCTACAAGTACCAAAATTCATGATGCTAACACTACAGCAGCTTCTTCCCATGCTGGGCAAGAATGCTTGGCTACTAATGTTGGACCTCAAGGAGGCATACCTGCATGTCCCTATCAGACAAAATTGCAAAAGATACCTCCGCTTCATTGCAGGTTCAACCCATTATCAATTCTCTGCAGTGCCCTTTGGCTTATCTACTGCGCCTAGGGTCTTCACAAAATGCCTGGCACCAGTAATTGCATACTGCAGACAAAGAGGAATTCAAATATACCCTTACCTGGACGACTGCCTTATTCAAGCAGAAAACAAGGACATTCTTTGAAAGCATCTGGCATTTGTCAAACACCTTCTAAGTTGCCTAGGGTACACAGTAAACGAAAAGAAATCAAAACTAGTGCCCTCACAAAACATAATATTCCTGGGTGCCAGCTTGAATACAACGGCCCAGATGGCTTATCTCACGCCAGACAAGCAACAACAGCTGACTCAATACTTCAAAATAATGGCAACAAAGACCCAACTCCCTGCAAGAAAAATTCTGCAGACCTTGGGATTCATGGCATCTTGCATATTACTAATAACATTTGCAAAACTGCATATGAGGAAATTACAATGGTACCTGAAAAGCGTATGGACTCAGCACTGCCACAGCTTGGAAACAGTGATACCACTGATTCCCTGCCTTCAACAGGAGTTTCTATGGTGGGCACAGGCATGTCACCTCAACAAGGGTCAGCCTTTCACCTTACCCACAGCCAGGCAAACTATGACAACAGATGCATCGGGCTTTGCCTGGGGAGCACACATGGCAGGACAGTGCATTCAGGGCAAATGGACTACAGATCAAAGGCATCTGCATATCAATCAAAAAGAAATGCTAGCAGTACAGAATGCCCTAACAGCTTTCAAGGACCTCTTACACCCAGGACAACTAATAATAAAGACGGACAATACCACAGTAATGTGGTACATAAACAAGCAAGGGGGCACACATTCCTACCGTCTATGTAGGCAAGCAATGACCTTGTGGAACACAGCACTGTCTTACCAGGTTCAATTACAAGCACAATTCCTGCCAAGAAAAAAAAACACATTGGCAGGTGACCTAAGCAGAAACATCATGGACCCCCACAAGTGAAAACTAGATCCACAAGTATTTGCAATGAAGATTCAAAAATGAGGACGCCCAGACATAGATGTTTGCCAACCCCCAAAACTACCAACTTCAAAAATTTTGCACAAGGGCATTCCATCCACAAGCTTGGAAAGTGGACGCCCTCTCATTCAGTTGGAAAACATTAACAGTGTATGCCTTTCCTCCACTGCCTCTTTTAGCAAAGGTACTGCTGAAAGTCAGATTAGAGAGGCCACAAATGATACTCATTGCACCAGACTGGCCACGCCAACACTGGTATCCAATTCTAAGGAACATGGCCCACGGCCCACCATGGATTTTACCACAAATACCTCACCTGCTCACCCAGCAAGACAATCCGATTCTACACAGACAGCTCAAGACTTTAAACCTGGCTGCATGGCAAATTACCTAAACAACCAGCCAACACCTCTATCCAAAGCTGTTATGGATGTCATTCTGGAGGCCAGGAGGCCCAGCACCAGGAAAACCTATTCAGACAAATGGAAAAGATTTTGTGCCTGGAACCAGGCTAAAGGCCAAAATCCCCTTGATCCAAACATTCCTCAGATTCTACAATATTTAACTGAGATGTTGCACAAAGGACTTTCCTTTTCATCTATTAAGATCCACGCCTCGGCAATTTCAGCTCATTACAACACGGATCCTCCTTTATTTTCACATCCACTCCTAAGACAGTACCTCAGAGGGGCTAAGAACATAAGACCGCCCAGGAGAGCACCAACACCTACTTGGGATCTCAACTTTGTTCTGGAAAAGCTTGCACTGCCGCCCTTTGAACCAGCTTTTTCAGCTGATTTAAAATTTATTTCATGGAAAACTGCCCTGCTACTAGCAATAACTTCAGCTAAAAGAGTCTCAGAGCTACAGGCACTAATGGCAGTGGAGCCTTTCCTCATTTTTCATCAAGACAGAGTCTCTCTCTGAACTAACCTTTCCTGTATGCCAAAGGTGGTATCCAGTGTGGCCCTAAACCAAACCATTCATTTGCCCACCTTTTTCCCAAATCCCCAGAACAAAGGAGAAAGACTCCTGTACTCTTTGGACATTCACAGACAATAACGTTACTACTTGGATAAAACTAAGGCTTTCAGAAAATCTGGCCAGCTCTTTGTAGCCTATGCTGCAGGATTACAAGGAAAAGCTATCTCAAAACGGACCATTTCAAAATGGATAGGACATTGCATGCGTTTCTACTACACGCATCATGGGAAACTGGTACCTGCTAACATTGTCCCACTCCACCAGGGCTATAGCTACATCAGCAGCCTTTCTCAGGGGGGTGCCAACCAAGGATATTCTGGAAGCTGCAACTTGGAGTTCAGTGCACACCCTCACCAAACACGATCACTTACCTCTTTATTCTAAGATTCGAGCTGGTTTTGCCACTGCAGTTTTGCAGGGCCTACTAGCTTCTTCTAACCCTGTTTAACTCCACCACCCATCCTTAGCTTTGGGATTCAACCCAAGTGTGATGACTGCAGCAGGGTAACATGATGAACATAATACAGTTTTGTACCTACCATAAATGTAGATGTTCGAGTGTTCACCCTGCTGCAGTCCAGGTTACCCTCCCTCCATCCCCTCTGAACTAGCTGGACTTATCTATACCTCTCTATCCTATACTTCCTCTGTGGTGTATTTGCTTGTGCATATATACATATATATATATATATATATATATATATATATATATATATATATATATATATATATATATAGCCTACCTATTGGGGGCACCTGACATCTGGGGCAAGAAAAACTGAAGAAAATGGTGTCGGATGCCTCTTTTATATGCCCCTGGCGCACTGACGTCAGGGAATAAGCAACAGCAACCGACACCGGACCAAGACTTTGGAACTCGGGCCGACTGCGGGACCGCCTGACTGCAGGATAACCCAAGTGTGGTGACTGCAGCAGGGTGAACACTCAAACATGTACATTTATGGTAGGTACAAAACTGTACTTTTTGGCTTGCACCTCAGAGAAGTATATCCCAAATAGCATAAGCCCCAAGACTGATCCCTGGGGTCTACTGGTTGAAGTGGCTTCCCCTATTTTGATTAGGTGGGTTCTGTCGGTGAGCCACTTTGCTACATGTCTGGTAACATCATATGGATTGATACATAGTTGAGTGTTGATCTATTATATCTGAGTGGGAATAGTGTCGAAGTCTTTGGCCAGGTCAGTGTAGGTGGTATGCAGTCTTCCCCTCGTTCACAGCTTTGTTGACTGTCTCAAAGAAGTCGACCAGATTTAACAGTCATGACCTCCCCTTGACACAGTCAAACTGTGTAGGGTTGAGTGTTTGGAGGTTGCCAATGTCTGTTTAATGAGGTCCATGATTATCTGTTCCATGGCCTTGCAGATCAAGGCTATAAGTTAGTCTTCCAACAGCCTGTATCCTGGCCTGGGTCTTGACATCAGACCTAAGTAAGGTACTTTGCTGTGGCATCCTACCAAACTGATTACCTCCCAACCTTCATAAGAAGGCTATCCAACCATCCCACAAAGCCCTACCTCTACAGTGCAATTCACATCCTTTCCATCTTCAACAAAATCTGATTCCCTTGATATCCTTAAATGTTATAATTGGTTTTCAGTAAAATAAATGAATGAGTGAATATATGAATGAAAGCCCATTTTATCAGTACATTTCTCAAAATCCTAAACCAGGTAACTTCAATCCAATACAAAAGTTTTAGCCACAGAGTAGTATCCAAAATGACATTAACTTATGAGGCTAATAGATAAAGCCTGGAAAACATGGCCGTTACACAAAACCCAACCCAAAATGCAACAGTATAGAGAGTTTGGAAATGGTATATAAAAAATTAGGGTAGACAAAAAAAATCTCACCACACCTGCCACACAGTCATCCATCCAAGTAACTGTAAACCATGTTTTGTCTACAATACATAATATAAACCTGGGATGTCCTTGACAACCTGCTCCTACTACTACAATCCCTAGTGATCCAATAGCAAACCAGTTCAGTAACAACTGTATTCAGTCAGTCTCTTCTACCAGTAACCATCAGTTTTGTCCCATCTCCACGCCACACCAGCAGTACAAAGAGACCCACCAGTTTTCATCTCAACCCTGCTCCAATTTTAAGTAATTTTAAGTAAACTTACTCTGTTTCAGTCTTAATAAACAGGTCAGTCCAAGAAATTTGTTCCACGTATCTGGGGAAAAAAGCTGTAGTTATCCCATTCCATAATGGAGACAGCTCCATTCGCTAAAATCATCCCATAGCAGTAGTTTCACCCCATCAAATATTCTCAACATATATTCGGACAACTCAATCACCGTCTAATAATCTCCTGCCCCAACTCAGCAGTACATCTGTCCCCACCACAGTGCTACAGCTGCTTTTCTTGCTTTCAGCAACCAGAGAGACTCTAGGAACTTTGTATCTAAACTATTCTTGAACTAAAGTTTTTTGACACTATTTCCCTGTAGACTCTCCACTCTCCACTTTGACAAATCCACAGATACCTCTTGGACAGACTTTAGTTATTGAAAAAAAAAATACCCCCATACCTACCCATTTTAGTAAGCATACTAGAAGGCTCACTTCTTGGAATTATACTCTTGTGTTTTCTTTAATGAAAGATGTACAGGTACCAATGATGCCTCACTCCTACAGTATGTAGATGACTATGCAGTGTATGCCAGAACTGCATTCAGAAACGCAGAAATTCCTAACTCCTGCTTAATCAGATAAAAACACATGACTACTCTCTATTCCTTAGTCTCGCTCTACTACTGAAGCCAGCTTTCTAGTCCCCTAAATCCCCTTAGCAAGTAACACACACCTGTTGAACTTTTTGGCCACACAGAATCACTTGGTATTGCCATTAATTAAATATCCACATAGATCATGCAAATTAACAAACAAAAAAGGGCTGCCATACTATAGTCAGCACTTACTAACTGACCTATTCCAGAAAAAGCTTGGCGCCCACATACCTGCTGCCCTCTGTACTATACCCTGCCCTATTTATTTTACATTTGTTGACCAGTAAAATCTGTCTGTGCACAAAAGCCCCTTTTCAGTGGAGGTCTGGAGAGAAAAGCTCCAGTATATGCAATACAGTCAAAATCTTTTATGTAATATCAACACTGTCAGGCAGAACACAACTAAACTAAATTTTACAATGTTAGAATAGATAAGATGGCAATTATGCATACAGTAGTAAGGCTTTTTACACCAATTGTACTGTAGGATATATGTCCGAGTACAGAATACGGAGTTATTTATGAAGGGTGGATAGTAAAAGGTTCATTTAATTTTGGGTTGATATATCTATAAGAAATGATTGGTAAAAGGGTTAGAGGCATAGATCAAAAGTGGGGTGGCTGAAGACAGTGCGATAGTTGGTAACCATGTAGTTGAGTGCAGAGGTATAGCCAAAGAGGAGGAAAACGGCAGAGTTGTTATACTGAGATGTAGAGCTACAGAGCCTGGATGTCTGAAGGTCTTGTTTTTTAAGAAGCCTGGGAGCCATGTGGAAGGGCATTCCAGAGGGTGGCTCGAGTTTGAGTACAGTTGAGGCTCTCGACATTTTTGGCTTTAGTGCCTGAGAGGAGGAGTTTGCCTTTAGAGTGAAGAGCTTTGGTAGGGTTGTAGTGTTAAAGCATACCTCTCAGTACTGAATACTTACCAGGGTAGTATATTGGTGTATAAGCTAGTAGTCGCTGATTATGGTGGAGGTGATGTGAGAGTTTGGTCCAATTTAGTTTTTAAGGGCAGAACATTTGCAGCAAAGTGAGCTGTTTTACGGTAGCATTGTTTCTGCTTTGTTTGTGTGAAAGTTTACAGGTTAGTAAAGAGTGGGCAGGCATATATACAGTAAGGTAGGCTTTAACTATGGATTTGAAAATGTTCTTTTAGCTAAGGTTCTGCTGTGTGTAAGAGGCAGAGCTTTTGGTGGTGTTTTGTCAAAGTTTGGAAGTGTAGGTCAAACTTCATAAATGATCTGAGAGTTTAGTATTGGGGACCTCTTCAGTCTGGGTATTTAATGAAGCGACTTTGGCAAGAGTTTTAAGTAGTAGGTTTGTTTTTTGGGGGTCAAGTATGAGTTGTCTAACTAGGGTTCAGTGGACATAAAGGATTCTTGAGTAATTTCTTGACTTTTTTTTTAAGTTAGTGGCTATGCAGATAAATGTAGAGTGCTTTTCATGTTGTACAAGAGTAGCATGCTTGGAAGTAGTGCATAGATCATTTATAATGATAAACAGGAGGGTTCAAATTATGGAACCTTGTGGCACTCCTATAGTGATGGATTTAAATAGCCTAGTACCAACCCATGAACCTATCGGCCCTAGGGCCAATGCAAGCTTAGCCATAACAATTCCCTGGATATGGATTTAAATAGCCTAGTACCAATCTATGAATATATCGGCCCTAGGGCCAATGCAAGCTTAGCCATAACAATTCCCTGGATATTTCTTCCCACAATATTTGCTTCTCTGGGCCCCTGTCTAGGGCGACTGACATGATCCCAGGGGTGAATTTCCTATCTGCCATCCAATCATCAAGGTTCCTTTTGAACAGGGCCAATGAGGTGCTCTGCTTGACATGTATGGGCAGTCTGTTCCAGAGTATGGGGAGTCTCTGGGTCAGGAACCTATCCCTCCGGCATGTTTTGTTCATTGTGATGACAAGGTTTAGATCCCTGGAGCGTGTGGCTCTGAGGGATTGGGATTTCTTTAAGTGGAGCATGTCCAACAGCTCTGGGTTTGACATGGCCTTGTATGTTGAGCAGAGATTGCCTCTGAGTAGACTATATTCCACAGAGTATAGCTGGAGTTTTTTTTTTTTTTTTAGACGGTCAGCATATGGCATCTGCTTTTAGGCCTGTGATTCTTTTAGTGAGGTATTTCTGTGGCCTTTCCAGCTGTTGCAGATGTCTTGTGAGGTACATCCCAAACTGGGCATTATACTCTATAATGGGTCTAATGAGGGATGAGTACAGTGGGACAATGACCTCCTTTTTTCTGAATGAAAAGCCCTTGGTGATGAGGTGTGCCACAGTGAAGGATTTCCTGACTATTGTGGCGATGTGGTTATCGAAAGTGAGACCACTGTCCACCTGTGTCCCTAAGTCTGTCATCACACTTTCGATGTTTAGTGTCTTGCCACCTATGTGGTAATTCATGGGTACATGTTTTTTTTTTCCAAAGGGGATAACTATACATTTCTTGGCATTAAGCTTGAGCCCATGGCTCTGGCACCAGGCATCTGTTTCTGTAAGGCTCTTTTGTAGAATATCCACATCATTTGGGGATTAATGGCTCCCAGTTTGCAGTCATCTGCAAACTTTGTTAGCCAGATCCCTTAGTGTTGGCCTGTACTTCAGAGAAGTAGATGCCAAACAAGAATGGTCCCAGGACTGAACCCTGAGGTACTCCACTTGTCACTTGTCTGGAGCTGGATTTGGTGTCGGCTACTTTTACAGTCTGGGTTCTGTCAGTAAGCCAGTTGGCAATCCATCGAGTGATGTAGGGATTTATGCCCAGTTTAGTACGTTCATCTATGATTCCACAATGGGGGATGGTGTTGAAGGCCTTGGCGAGGTCCAGATAGGCTGTGTGGACCGCCTTACCCTCGTCCACAGCTCTGGAGACTGATTCGAAGAAGTCAATCAGATTCAGGAGACAAGATCGGCCCTTCACAAACCCAAACTGGGTGGGGTCCAGTGTTTGAAGGTTGCCAATGTCTTTGTTTATAAGTTCCATGATAATGCGTTCCATGCCCTTGCATATCAGGCTTGTCAGATGGATGGGACGGTAGTTCCTGGGATCCAAGGTGGATCCTCCCTTGTGGAGTGGGATAACTGTAGCTGTGCACCACTCAGTGGGCACGAAGCCTGAGGTGAGGCTATGATTAGTCATGACACTTAAGTGAGGTGCCAGTTCATTTTGTAGTTCATGTAGTACACAGCCTGGGATGTCATCTGGTCCCATGGATGCTGTATTCTTAGCTTTGGAGAGTGCAGTTTCTACCTGTGTGGCTGTGATTATCGGAATTTGGCAATCCTTTTGGTATTGAGATGGGCGGTGAAGTTAGCACTAAATCGATCTGCCAGGATATTGGCAGTATCCTTGGGATCAGTATATTTAATTCCATTCTGTTGTAGCTGAGAACACATCTGAGCATTGCCATTTAGATTCTTGATATAACTATAGAATGCCTTGTGGTTGTCTTTGGAATCTTTGGCAGTTTTATTTTCATAACTAGCTTTTGAGGATTTTGAGGGATCTCCGCTTCTTACTGAGGCTGGTGAGGGAGTTTTTTTCATCCTGGGATTTTCATCTTTTTTGCAACATTTTCTTCCTTCTGTTGTATAGTTTGTTTATAGCAGGGGGCCACCAGATTGGCTTCCATTTTTTTGGAGAAGAGCATATTGGTTCTATTTGGGATGGCACGATTCATGCACGAGTGGATGTGCTAGTACAGTGCCTTAGTGTAGGATTCTGCAGTCGAGCTTCCAGATCCCGTCTGCGTGGGTGTTGTGAAGTTTGTCACTTCTGACTTCAGTAGCTTGAAGCTGGCTTTGGAGACGTTTTTTAAGGAGGTTTCCATACTGGGTGGTGGGATGTGGATGTCAAGGGTGATTTGCTTATGGTCAGACCTGACCAATGAGGGGGTGACCACTGGTGTGGAGCATCTATGTCCCATGTTATCTGCACTTTTTAAAGTAATTTGTTTGTGTTGCATTGAGCAATATCTAGCTAGAAGTTGACTGTTTTTTCAGTAGTTAATGTGGTATTTTCAGTTAAAGGACAACCGCACCCTCAGACTCAAAAAACATATTTATTTCATCATGGTTAGGTGTTTCCTACATTTTAACAGCACTCTGGGACTATTTAGAGCTTTTTAGATATTTTTATATGCAATTTCTGACTCTGACCACATGGGGGCTGGCATTTTGAAATAATTCAGACTGTTTACTCTGCCTCTAAGTATCCCAGAATGCATTGTTTGTCTCCAAAAAATTGCACCAGATCTGCCACGTTTTCCCTTAAGCTGCTGTCACTTCATTGACTTAACAGGCATTCACTGCTGTCTTAAAGTCCCCTACTTTTGGTTAAAATGTTATCCTTTTTCAGTGATTACTTCAAACACAAGCAGTGCACATGCTACAGAACAGGACTGGAAAGTGCATTTTATTGCTTTTGTTTCTTAGAAATGCTAACTTGCTTTCTTTTGTGAAGGCTGAAATCTAGTTCTTCAAGGCATCTCCCCTCCCACTTCACACCTACCTTCCCTAGCTGTCAGAGCCAAGGGTAATTTGACCCATTATCTGAATGTGATTGACAGCTCACAGCAGGTGACCAGAGTAATGTACTGTTTTCTTGTCAGCCTTTCCCTCCTTACAGTGGGACACTTTTTTGTTGCACTCCTCCTGTCAAATTTAGAACCAAGCTACATAGCACTGGGAATAATCACCGTTTTGCAAAGCATCAAACTCCCACTTATTTTTCCTTCCCGTTTGGTTAAATAGCTAACAAATGACACACTATAAACATGAAATATTTCACAGACTTGCATGACAGCACCAACATGTATTTTTAAGGCATAATTTAAAAAATTACGGTATTGCATACTTCTTGTAATCTGATGTAGTGTTGTCGATTAATTGTGACAGACATCTGCTTCTTATGTAAAAACATACAATTAATGTATACGCATAGTTATTGCAAATTTATGCTCTTAGATTTTGCAGCTGTTACTGTGCTTCTGCCTGTACTTTGTCACATATCGGTAGGGCAATGTAAAACAATATGACAATACAAAAACAAAGTTTACAAAATTTAGAAATTATATCCAAAAATGACACTCACCCACACTCACTCATTCACCCACACTCACCCACACTCAATTCACTCACCCACCACACTCACTCTCACCACACTCACCACTCACTCTGACACCTCACTCACCACCCACACTCATCCACCCACACTCACCCTCATCCACCACACCTCACTCACACCCACCCACACTCACTCACCACACCCACCCACATTCAACTCACTCACCCACCCACATTCAGCTCACTCACCCAACCTCACTCACCCACCACACTCACCCAACCTCACTCACCCAACCACATTCACTCACCCAACCTCACTCACCACCCACTACCTCACTCACCCAACCTCACTCACCCACCACACTCAACCACTCACCCACCACACTCAACCACTCACCCACCACACTCACTCACCCACACCCACTCACCCACCCACACCCACTCACTACACTCACTTACCACACTCACTCACCACCCACCACACTCACTCACCACCCAACTCACCCACCACACTCACCCACCACACTCACTCACCCACCACACTCACTCACCCACCCCACACTCACTCACCCACCCCACACTCACTCACCCACCACACTCACTCACACTCACTCACCCACCCACTCTCACTCACTCACCCACCCCACACACACTCACTCACCCACCCTCACACACTCACTCACCCACCCTCACACACTCACTCACCCACCCTCACACACTCACTCACCCACTCTCTCACACTCACTCAACTCACACACCACACTCACTCAACTCACACACATAATCACATGTTTGTTTGGCAACACCAAGAATGACCCCAGGCCTTTGTCCGAGGAATGCACAAGTAATTATGTACTTTGGCTGTGCAGACATCAGAAACAGAAACACATGCCTATACAGATCTTACACATCAAGCCGCTCCATTCAAATTGTACATGAAATGCACCCATTGAACAGTTTTCCACCTACAACATTATTTAAGTACTTTAATCCAACACTAGTGAGCCCTACTTTACAAGACCAGTAAACCTGTCCACAGATTCAGCTTCTACAGCACAGTCCAATAAACTGTCTACTGTACATTAGTGTTAACATAGGAATTTCCAGTTCTTATCAGCATAACCACATACACAATCTTCCACCTCAGACCTTTCATGAAGGATGTTTTATTTTTAAACTTTCATCCTTCCCACTTTAGGGTCTTACATAAATCCCAGCAAAAAGGAGACCTGTAAACTGCAATCACCCTGATCCAAATCCATCCAAACATGGCTGCAAAACTAAAGGTGTTACGGTTTTGGGGGGAGGGTTAAGCAACCATGCCCACACCACCTGGGAACAATCAAATTCTTCCTGTCTTTATAACTACACAGTTCCACAACCACAGGGAAAAAATTACCCAGCAAAGGCACACCAGTACCTAATGGAATTAAGTGACAATTCAACACTAAATCATAAATCACAAAACAGACTATCAATTCAGTATATGAAGAACATACCAGTATAGTGTATTTAAAGTTGCATCTAACTACCAGATTGTGCTGGGACAGCTTTAGAGATAAAAGTGGTTTTGTAAAATTCAGCAGATACTGGCAGAGTGCCCTTATCACACAAACGTGCACACACTTTCCCCTTATCACACAGATGCGCACACACTTGCGTATCACACAGACACAAAGTTTGTTTGGCAACAGCTAAAATGACCCAAGGGCTTCTTCCTTCTGATAGCAGTCTGTTTAACTATAGGTTCATAGGTTGGTACTAGGCTATCGGCCCTAGGGCTTATACAAGCCTAGCCATAACAATTCCCTGGCTATTACTTCCACACTATTTTCTACCCTGGACCCCTGTCTAGCAGGGTGAGTGACGTAATCCCTGGGGTTAATTTCTTTCTCCCATCCAATCGTCAATGTTCCGTTTGAAGAGGGCAAAAGAGGCGGTCTGCTTGACATGTATGGGCAGTCTATTCCAGAGTCTGGGCAGTCTCTGAGTCAGGAACCTATCCCTCCAGCATTTGTTTATTGTGATGGCAAGGTTTAGATCCCTGGAGCATGTAGCTCTGAGGGATTGGGATTTCTTTAAGTGTAGCATGTCCCAGAATGGGTACGTGTTTTTTCCCAAATGAGATGACTATACATTTCTTGACACTGAGTTTGAGCCCATGGCTTTGGCACCAAGCATCTGTTTCTGTAAGGCCCTTTTCTAGAGTATCCACAACATTTGGGGATTCAATAATGGCTCCCAGTTTGCAGTCATCTGTGAACTTTGTTAGCCAGAATCCCTAAGTGTTGCCCTGTACTTCAGAGAAGTAGATGACAAACAAGAGTGGTCCCAGGACTGACCACTGAGGTACTCTGACTTGTCAGAAGCTGGATTTGGAGTGGGCTACTTTTACAGCGTGGGTTCTGTCAGTAAGCCATTTGACAACCCATCGAGTGATGTAGGGATTAATGCCCAGCTTAGTAAGCATTCATACACATACACTCACACAGATACATACTTGCCATTTGCTTGCATTCTAACACACACACACACACACACACACACACACACACACACACACTTGCCCCTTGCTTGCATTCACACACACACACACACACACACACACACACACATGCTTGCCCTTGCTTGTATTCACACACACACACACACTTGCCCCTTGCTTGAATTTACACACACATACACAAACACACACACACACACACACACACACACTTTCCCCTTGCTTGTATTCACAAACTTTCCCCTTGCTTGCATTCTCACACACTTGGCCCTCCCTTGCTTGCATTCACACACACACACACACACACACACACACTTGCCCCTTGCTTGCATTCACACACTTGCCACTTGCTTGCATTCACACACACACACACACACACACACACACACACATACACACACACTTTCCCTTTGCTTGCATTCACATACACACATTTGTCCTTGCTTGCACTTCATACACACACACACACGCACACTTGCCCCTTGCTTACATTCACGCACACACACACACTTGCCCCTTGCTTGCATTCACACACACACACACACACACACTTGCCCCTTGCTTACATTCATGCACACACACACTTGCCCCTTGCTAACATTCACGGACACACACACCTTGCATTTGCACACACACGTGCCCCTTGCTTGCATTCACGCACACACACACGTGCCCCTTGCTTGCATTCACGCACACACACACTTGCCCCTTGCTTGCATTCTCACACACACACTTGCCCCTTGCTTGCATTCTCACACACACACTTGCCCCTTGCTTGCATTCTCACACGCACTTGCCCCTTGCTTGCATTCACACACACACACACACACACACACTTGTCCCTTGCTTGCACTCTCATACACACACATGCATCGCTGTTCTTGCTTACATTCATGCACACACACAAACTTGCCCCTTGCTTGCATTCACACAGACACACACACACTTGCCCATTGATTGCATTCACAACACACACACATGCCCCTTGCTGTCATACACACACACACACACGTGCTTTGCTTGCATTCACGCACACACACGTGCGTGCCTTGCTTGCATTCACGCACACACACGTGCCTTGCTTGCATTCACACACACAAACTTGCCCTTTCTTGCATTCACACACACTTGCCCCTTGCTTGCATGCACACACACACACACACACACACACACACACACACACACACACACCCCTTGTTTGCATTCCGCACACACACACACACGCCCGTTCCGTGTTTGCATTCACGCACACACACATCTGCCCCCTTGCTTGCATTCTCACACACACACTTGCCTCTTGCTTGCATTCACACACACACACACACACACACACACACACACACACACACGTGCCCCTTGCTTGCATTCACACATGGACACACACCACACACACACACACACACACACACTTGCCCCTTGCTTGCATTCTGACACACACACACACACACACACACACACACACTTGCCCCTTGCTTGCATTCTGACACACACTCACACACACTTGCCCCTTGCTTGCACTCACTCACACACACTTGCCTTGCTTGCATTCACACACACCTGCCTTGCTTCACACACACACGCACTTCCCCCTTGCTTGCATTCACACACACACCCACACACACAGACACTTGTTTGCCTTGCACACACACACACACACACACACACACTTGCTTTCATATACACACACACACACACACACACACACACACACACACACACACACACACACACACTTGCCCCCTTTGCTTGCAGTCACACACACACACACACACACACACACACACACACACACACACACACACACACACACACTTGCTTGCATTCATACACACACACACACACACACACACACACACACACACACACACACACACACACACACACACACACACTGCCCCCCCAGCTTGCATTCAGACACACACACACACACTCCCCCTAGCTTGCATTCACAACACACACACTCCCCCCATAGCTTGCATTCACACACACACACGCTTGCACCTTGTTGCACTTCACACACACACACACTTGCCCTTTGCATGCCTTATATTCACACACACACACACACAAACACACACACACTTGACCTTTGCTTGCATTCATACACACAGACACACACACACTTGCTCCTTGCTTGCATTCACACACACACACTTGCCCCCTTGCTTGCATTCACACACACACACACTTGCCCCCTGCATCTCTGAATCTCTCTCTCTCTCTCTCACTCCTCACTCTCACCTCACTCTCACTCTCACTCTCACTCTCCTCACCTCACTCTCTCTCTCTCTCTCACTCTCTCTGTCTCTCTCACTCTCACCTCACCTCACTCACTCTCCTCCTCCTCACCTCACCTCACTCTCACCTCACTCTCACTCTCCTCACCTCACTCCTCACTCTCACTCTCACTCTCACCTCACTCACTCTCACTCCTCACTCTCACTCCTCACTCTCACTCCTCACTCTCACTCTCACTCTCACTCTCACTCTCACTCTCACTCTCACTCTCACTCTCACAACAAGGGGATTCAATCTCTGACAGCTTGGGTAGACATAACCGACAAGCCACTATGCTTTGCAAGAGATGGTTTGCACTTATCACCACTTGGCTTCTGAATATTGACAAAAACTTTGTCAACATAGTGCCTTTTTTAGGATATGCCAAGTTAAGCCCGCCAACATAATAAAAATCAGTCATAAATACCTAAAGGTGCTGCTTCTCAATGCTAGTAGTTTAAATATAAAAAAAATATTACCTGGAAGCACTCCTTACCCTACAAAATTCACACACATATATGCAGTCACAGAAACATAGTTTAGAACCATAGTAATCACTCTGGCTATTTAAAGTCTACAGTGTCTTTCATACATTTTGATCCCCCTCAGCTCTGAATAAAACATATGGAGGAGGTGTTTCAATGTTTTTAAAGCACTAATACAATGCTATACTGTTCCAAAAACATTGAGCTGCTGCTTGCCCAACTAACCACAGGTGTGAACCCCATCATATCCTTGCATAATAGTGGTACTAAAAATAGACACAGGAATGTTTACAGGAGATGCATTAAACACGTTATACACCTAAACAAGGAGCAACATTAAACCATACAGCCCTGAAATCAAGTTAGTATCTAATCATACTGCCTATGCTGATAAAGCAATTTCAGTGTCCATAACTGAAATATCTGGCATGGTACAAATT
>NC_056728.1:1148226852-1148242630 GCF_019279795.1 Protopterus annectens | reverse complement strand
GTTCAGCCTGGGGAGTGGGACATCAGTGTGCCTGACTATAGAGTCACCTATGACTAAAGTGTTGGGTACATTGTCTTGCCTTAGGGGCTGTTGTTGGGTGGCACACTGGTGTTGTAAGCTATGTGTCACTTTGGTTGTGACTGGTGTTTGCGTTTCAACTTCAGAGGTCCTTGTTGCTTGGGCAGGTTAATGTTAAGGGCCTTCGCATATGTGGGTTTAGTGTTGCTATGTGTGGGTGTTGATGGTGTGGGTTTTGAAGGGCTATGAGTTGCTTTTGAGGTGTAATGCAGGTGTTAACCTTCTCCTTTTGACTGTCTAGCACAATCTTGGCCAGAGAGAGCTTTGCTTCCAGTTTGTCTATGTAAGTACATCTCTCACAGGTTGTAGTGTTGGGTGGTAGGAGGAGAGGATTGTCTGTGTCCATGAGGCAGTTGCCGCATTGCCCCAGTATGCTCAGATTCACCAGGTGGACAGGAGAAATCACCGGAAGCTGACCCTTGGACATGCCTGTTTAGGTGCTTTTTTGTAAAGTTTGAGCTGTTTTTCCCTTACCTTTGTAAGGTACTTTGCAATTATAGGCTGTTAGTGCCTATGATTAATTTCTCCTTATTGACAAGGAGAGCTGAGTGCTTGTATCCGTGTCAGGCTTCCTAGTGCTTTCCGGCAGGTTCTAGAGCAAGTGCTAGTCACAGGGGTTCAGATTTTAATGCTACTACTGAGAAACCAGCTAGTTTTAAGGGAAAAGAATGTTGTTGCAATTTGACTCCTATGAATCTGTTGGGTAGCTGTTAATCCAGGAGAGGGAGGTGGGGAAGAGACGTAAGGAGAGTTTTAGTAATTTTTATGGTGAGAGACTGTCAGATGCTTTGAACAGGTATAGGAATAAGAAAGATGCTAGGTTTCCTGTATTTCTGTTTTTATTAATGGTATTGGCAAAGAGAAGTAGGGCAGTGGTGGTGCATTGGTTGAGACAAATAACGTGTGGTGAGAGAAGATTGTTTTATGGATAGGAATTGCAGTAATTTGAAATGGATAGTTTTCTAATGTTTTAGACAATGGTGACAATAACAGTTGGTCTGAAGTTGAGTAGGCAGCAGTAGGTCCTCCTCTGAAGAAGATGTATGTATGCCTTCTTAAAAGTGGCTGGGGCTTGAGATTCTAGAATGGATCTATTAGTATAGATATTGGAAATGATAGCGCTTCATTTGCAGCTCTTAGAATTCAAGAGGACAGTTTGTATGCAGCAGAGTTTTTGTAGTTTTTGGTTTCAGGAGACATTTTCTTATGGTGGGAGGTAGGAATAGATGAGTGAGAAATGGGCTTTCATGGGTAGACCTGGGTTTGTTTGGTGTAGTTGTCTTTGATAAGTGATGTTACAGCCTGAAGGAAGTATTTGTTGAAGTTACACTAGTGGCTGTTGATGAAGCACCCTCTGGGGAGCGAGTGGGTTGATGACTTCGGCCTGGATTTAGTAAATTTTGGACCAATGACCAGAATTTTAGGATTATTTTGGTGTGGCTGCTGTAAGTTAAAGTAGTGGAGTGTGTTTACTTTTTTTTTTTTTTTTGTAATGCCTTATACTCTTTTTGGTTTTATTTTTATGGGTCTGTAGTGTAGAACATGGGGATTTCTTGGTTTGCCATGCTTTCCAGGCATTATTTGTAAGCGCTATTAGTTGCCAACTGTGTTTTGATAGCTATGTTGCTGGTGAGAGCATGTTCATTCAGTATATTAGTAAAGATTAAATTTGAGGTTGTCTTCGTCGAAAGAGATTTTTTTTCATCATATTCCAATTGTATTGCTTGAGTGTGGAAATAAAATTGTGTATATTAAAATTGGTCAGGTTCCACGCACTCTTCAATATGTGATGGTTTTACTGGCTTGCATACAAGCCTGTTAGCAAAACTGGGCAGGTGGTTACTTATGTTGTCTGTGTGCCATAGTACAGATATTACTGAGTTTGTTTGAGAGAAACCCATCTAGAATAGAGGCCTTAGAGGAAGGCTTGTTTTATCTTGGTGGTGTATTTTGAGCAGTGATAAACTGTACAGGTTAATACTGGTAGTGGAGTTGTCCAATCCAGTTTGGGCCAAATCTGTGTTAAGTTCCACAAGGATGATGGTTTCTTGGGGTTTATTGGTAGATGCTCAGGGTAGAATGTTAGAATGTCCTCTGCTGTGCTGATATTATTGCCAGGGGGAATATGTAAGGCTGTGGTAGATATTGACATATTGGCTTGAGCAAGGCAACAAGAACCTCTGCAGTATTAAATTAGGGATGCTTTTTCTGATAGAGATGTTCAGGTGTTTTGGGTATTTAATAGCTACACCTGCTTTGTGGATATATGGTATGCCTCGTGGGAGAATTTCAGTGTCTTTGACTTTTGGCCATATTTTTGTGATAGAGAGGATGGCAGGGTTGTAATTAGATATGAAAATATGCAGTTTAGTTACTTGGTTATAGAGTCTTCTAAGTTTAATGTTAAACTTTAGACTTGTTTTACCCAAGTTACAGGAGTGAGATGTTTAAATGCGAGAAGCTGTAGTGGTTGGACTTTAAATGTTCACCTAGCTCTTAAATGGTAAATGGAGCGATGCTACAATAAAATTGCAAGATTCACTGCAAGTCACTATGCTAACTCACACTACAGCCATGTTTTACAACAGATCCACTGGTATGAATTTAACACACTGCCTATCCTTTACTCAAATTGTAGTCCGTAAAATTATTCACAACCCCCAGAACTGCCAAGCACTTCAAAACCTTGTTCAAACATACTCCTTCTGTATGCCTCTTAAGATAGATGAATAAACCCTTCTTCCTTAACCAAAGTTAAACAAACAAGTGAGCTGGCAAGTCACTATACTCACACTATGTTGCCAAAATTTGGAACACCATCCCTCCCTTATTACACAACCAAACCTACACAAAACTGTAGCAACTCCTGGCTCTGCTCATGTACATCTTTTGCATAAATTCCTCTCCACTGTCCACTATCCTAAGTAACTTTGCACTGCACTCACCATATCTTCTCTCTTTCAGTAGTAAGCTTGCAAATCAGCAGAGGTGGTTCTAAATTATTTTATTTAGCTCAGCCTCCTCTTGCAATGACTCCAGTGTCTGTAACAGTTGTGTATTTCCTTTCCAAGCTGTTTCTTCTGAAGCACTTTCTCTAGTTCAACCTCAACTTTAAAACACTCCAATGTATTAACAACAGCCTATGTTTTTACTCGCATTACTGTCCTTTCCCGATGAATCACTAGTGTCACTTAGTCACTGATTTGGAGCTACAACGTCTGTAATCAATGAAATATTGTCATCAGTGTTTTACCATGTTTTCTTTCATGTCTGTACATGTCCAGTTATTAGGTACTTTCACCAATATTATTGCATGCTATTTATTATTTTATGCCTATTGCGTATGTATGTTACCTCTGTTACTGTTGTATTCTGTCATGTATAAAATTGGAGCTTGTGTACCACCTCTACTTTGGCTATTAGTCCTGGCTGATTAAGTAACTGGACATTATATTTCAAATCCTGTAATGTCTTAAAGGCGATATAATCGGTTATTTCATAGGTTCATAGATTCATACTAGGCTATCTGCCCTAGGGCATTTATAAGCCTAGCCAGAGTGTGTTTGGCTTTCGCCACCCATTTTAAATTAATTTTGCTATGCCCTTTTTCGAGGTTAGTATACTGTGCCTCTGTCTAACAGTGACACAGAAGTGATACCTGGGGTAAACCTACGATCTCCCATCCACTCATCAAGATTCCTCTTGAAGAGAGTCAATGAGGGACTCTGCCTAAACTGGACTGAGATTTTATTCCAGAGTGAAGGGAGCCTCTGGGTTATGAATCTGTCCCTCCAGCATGTCCTATTTATTTCAGTGCTGAGGTTAAAGTCTCTCGAGCGCATAGCTCGATGGGATTTGGAATTTCTGAGATGCAGCATGTCCATTAATTCTGGGTTGGACATGGCTTTATACGTCCGGCACAGATTGCCTCTGAGCAGGCGGTATGCCACTGAGTAGAGCTGGTGTTTCTTTAACCGGGCAGCATATAGCATCCGTTTGAGCCCTTTGATCCTCTTGGTGAGGTACGTTTGGGGTCTTTCCAGTTGCTGCAGGTGTCTGGTAAGGTACATCCCAAAAGGGGCATTATACTCAATTATGGGCCTGATGAGGGATGAGTAAAGAGGCACGATGACCTCCCCTGATCTAGATGTGAATCCCTTCATGATTAGGTGGGCTATGTAAAATGTTTTTCTAACCACTTTGGCCACGTGGTTGTCAAATGAGAGATTGCTATCAACTTGGGTCCCCAGGTCCCTAATTACTTCTTCTGTACTTAATGGATTAACACATATGTGGGAATTTGTGTGCACTTTGTTTTTGCCAAAGGGGATGACTATACACTTTGTGGCGTTTAGCTTCAGGCCATGGCTCTGGCAGCAGTTGTCTGTTTCTATGAGGCCCTTTTGGAGGATGCTTGTGTCAGCTGGAGAGTCTATTTATGACACCCAGTTTGCAGTCATCTGCGAACTTGGTCAGCCACAGTCCTTACGTGTTGGCCTGTATCTCTGAGAAATATATACTGAACGAGAGGTCCCAGGACTGAGCCTTGTGGGACGCCACTTGTAACTGGTTTTGGAGTCTGACATGGCTCCAGCAATTCTAACCATGTGAATTCTGTCCTTGAGCCAGTTTGCAACCCATCTAATGACATAGGGGGTTTATATTTAAGCTGGTGAGCTTATCTATAATGCCCGAGTGGGGTATTGTATCGAAGGCTTTTGCGAGGTCCAGGTACGCTGTGTGGACCACCTTCCCCTCGTCAGTGGCCTTGGTGACTTTGTTTCAAAGAAATCGACCAGGTTTAAGAGGCAGGATCTGCCCTTAACAAAGCCGAACTGGGTAGGATCCAGTGTCTGTAGGTCCCCAATATCTTTATTTATGAGGTCCATGATGATCCTTTCCGTAGCTTTGCAGACCAAGCTAGTCAGGCTTATGGGGCAATAGTTTCCAGGATCCGTTGAGGCACCACCTTTGTGGAGAGGGACCACTGTTGCTGTACGCCACTCTTTGGGTATATATCCTGTGGTAAGGCTGAGAGTGAACAGTAGTTTTATGTTTGGGTTTAGCTCTTCTTGGAGTTCATGTAGGACGCAGCCTGGGACACCATCTGGTCCCATTGATGCTGTGTTTTTTGTTTTGGAGAGGGCGGCTCTTACCTGAGCATCTGAGATGTCAGGGGGCAGCACTCTGCTGGGATAGATATTTGCCCTTTTGGTGGGGAGGGGGGGAGAAGTTTGCACTGAACATGTCAGCTAGGATGTTGGCAATGTCTGTGGGTTCTGTGTATTTTTTGTCATTTTGGACTAATTCTGAGCATATCTGGGAATTCCCACCCAGGTTCCTAACATAACTAAAGAAAGCCTTGTGATTATCCTTAGTGTCCTGTGCAGTTTTTCTCTCAAAGCTGGCCTTAGACGATTTTATGAGTGCCTGTAGTTTTTTGCTAATACTGACCAGAGATGCCTTCCCTCTTTGGGATTTTTCTCCATCATGTAGTAGCTTCCTCCTTCTATTGTATAGTTTGTTTACGGCTGGGGTCCACCAGACAGGACGTCTGCCTTTGGAGGATTGGGTCTTGGTTTTATTTGGGATTGCATGATCCATGCATTCCTGAAGGTGTTCATAGAATGCGTTTATAAAGGATTCTGCGGTCTGGGCCGTATTTTCCACAGGCCCGGGGGCTTTGAAGGATTCCACATCTGTTTTGAGGAGTGTGAAATTTGCTTTAGAGAAGTTTTTCATATGGTTTTCTGGGCAGGTGGTGGGGTTGGGATGTGAATATCCAGTGAGATTAGTTTATGGTCTGATCTTACCAGTGAGGGATACACTTCTGTTCTGGAGCATAGAGTCCCCATGTTGGTGATGATCAGGTCCAGTATGTTTTCCCCTCTTGTGGGAGTGGTAACAAGTTGTTCCATAGCATTTGAGTTTATAAATTCTAGGAACCTTTGGGCTAGGGTGTTGGAGCTATAGTAATGCTCCCAGTCTATGTTTGGGTAGTTGAAGTCGCCAAATATAATTGTGTTTGGAGAGACCTTCATATTTTCCAGTGTTCTCAGGAAGGCCGAGTGGGGTTCCTGGGTTTGGGATGGTGGTCTGTAGCAGGCTATAAACTGGAAGGCAGTGTTGCCCACTGTTAGTTGCACATGGATAGTCTCTGATTCTTCGAGCTGTGCCACCAACCTGGAGGTGTGGGTATCTTTGACGAATATTGATACTCCCCCTCCTTTTGTGGTTTGGTCCAAGTTTTGGGGCCGAAAAGCATGGTATGGGGTGTAACCTGGTAGTGCTGGGGTGCTCTCGGGAGCCTTGAACCAGGTTTTTGTTACTGCACAGATATCGATGTTCTCCATGCTAAGGAGAGTTTCGAGTGCGTGCATCTTGAGGTTTAGACTTCTGGCGTTGAGTAGCATTACTCTTAGTCTTATCCCTTGTGATACCTATGGAGGTGGGTTTGCCTTTTGAGCCTTACCTAAAAAAGGCACTATGGGGGTAGCAAGAGCCTTTGCTAATATCCGAAAGCCCAGGGGTGACAGGTGCAAGCCATCCCTAGCGAAGCATCATGGCTTGTTGAGCATGTCATCCCAGGCTGACAGGCATTGGATCCCCTTTGAATGACACCAATACTTAAGCCAGTTATTGAAATTGATCTTTTTGTCTTCATATTGTGGCATCATTCTTGGTGAGGGTAAGATGCTACTCAAGGTCAGGGTCATACCGGCCTGGGCTACATGCTCAGACAGCTCCTCTGTCTCTCCATGTAATCCAGGGAGGTACGTCTCAGGTCATTCACACCAGCATGGACAATGACTGAGTCATATTTGTGCTTGCCTTGGAGTGACCTGAGTGCTTGTGTTATGTGGCGGATCCTAGCTCCCGACAGGCAGCTCACCGTGACCTTCTCCTTGTTCAGCCTGGTGAGCGGGACGTCAGTGTGCCTGACAATAGTCACCTATTACAAGTGTATCAGGTGTGTTGTTTGGCCTTAAGGGCTGTGACTGTTCGGCACACTGGCTTTGTGAGCTATGTGTTGCACATGTTTTGTTCTGGGGTAGCGGTTGCTTGGGTGTCTGCTTTGGAGGTCTCTGCTGCTTAGGCAGATTTTTTAGAGCCTCCAAGTATGTTTTTGTGTGTTTGTGTTTGGTTTGCTGTCGTGGTAGGTCTATGCGAGACTGGAATTGTAGTGAGTGTGGTTTCCTTCTCCTCCTGACTGGTTACGTACTGAGTTGAGAGAGCTTAGCCTCCAGTTTGGCTATATGGTTGCATCTCTAACATGTGTTGGAATTTGTTGGGAGGAGGAGAGGGTTGTCTGTGTACATGAGGCAGTTGTAACATTGCCTCAAGATTCCCAGATTCACCAGCTGGACCGGAGAGGAGATTGACAACTGACCTTTGGACATGCTAGAATAGTATTGGGAATTCCTTTATAATTAAAAAAAAGGGCTAATGGGGAACAAGGTACTAAAGGGGAGTTTATGAGGGTGTAGTGCTTTTAATTTTTTAGTGCTGACTTTTATATAATTGCTTTAGTGAGCAAGTGCCAGGTAACTTAAATGCAATGTGTTACAGGTAACTTAAATGCAAAAACGACAAACAGTAACTTACACCTCCAGGTTGGTGGCAACGCATGAAGCATCGGAAACCATCCAGGTGCAATTAACCATAGGCAAAACTGCTTTACAATTTGTAGCATGCTACAGGCCACCCTCTCAAACTCAGGAACCCCACACAGCCTTCCTGAAGACACTGGAGGGTATAAATGAATCTCCAAACACCATTATATTGGGTGACTTCAACTACCCGAATATAGACTGGGAACATTACTCAAGCCCCAACTTTCTAGCCCAAAGGTTCCTGGAGTTCATAAATTCAAATGCCATGGAACAACTAGTCACCGTCCCCACTAGAGGAGAAAATATACTAGATCTCATCATCACAAACATGGGGACAAAATGCTCCACACCGGAAGTATATCCCTCATTGGTGAGATCAGATCACAAACTTATCTCACTGGAAATCCACATCCCGCCCCCACCCCAAACAAAAAAGACCACAGTGAAGAACTTCTCTAAAGCAAACTTCGCACTACTCAAGACTGGTGTGGTATCCTTCAAGGCCCCCGAGCCAGTGGAAACCACAACCCAAGCTGCGGAAGCCTTTACAAATGCCTTCTATGAACACCTCCAGGACTGCATGGATCAGGCAATCCCTAATAAAACCAAGACTCTTTCCACCAAGGGCAAACGTCCAGTCTGGTGGTCCCCAGCCATAAACAAACTTTACAATAAGAGGAGAAAGCTGTTACATGATAGAGCAAAATCCATAAAAGAGAAGACACCCTTTATCATTATTAGTAAAAAAATACGAGCACTCATAAAATCATCCAAGGCCAAATTTGAGAGAAAATTGCAATAGATTCAAAAGACAATCATAAGGCCTTCTTCAGCTATGTTAGAAACCTGGGTGGAAACTCCCAGATATGCACAGAATTAGTCCAAAATGATACAAAAATCACTGAACCCACAGACATTGCCAACATACTGGCAGACAGGTTCAGTGCAAACTTTACCCCCCTCTCTCCCCCAAAAGGAGAGAACTATCCCAGCGGAGTGTAGCCTCCCAGACATCTCTAATGCGCAGGTGAAAGCTGCTCTCTCTAAAGCTAAAAACACAGCATGAATGGGACCGGATGGTGTCCCCGGCTGTGTGCTACACGAACTCAAAGAGGAACTAAACCCGCATATAAGGCAGCTGTTTAATCTTAGCCTTACCACAGGATACGTGCCCAAGGAGTGGCGTACGGCAACTGTGGTCCCACTCCACAAAGGCGGTACCTCTACGGACCCTGGAAATTACCGCCCCATAAGCTTAACAAGCCTGGTCTGCAAAGCTATGGAGATGATCATAATGGAACTCATAAACAAAGACATAGGGGACTTGCAGACATTGGACCCGACCCAGTTTTGCTTTGTCAAGGGCAGATCATGCCTTTTGAACTTGGTCGACTTCTTCGAAACAGTCACCAAGGCCATTGATGAGGGAAAGGCAGTCCATACAGCCTACCTTGACTTTGCAAAAGCTTTCGACACAATACCCCACTTGGGTATTATAGAGAAACTTACCAGCTTAAATGTAAACCCATAAGTCACAAGATGGGTTGCAAACTGGCTAAAGGACAGAACCCACAGGGTTAGAGTTGCTGGCGCCATGTCAGACTCCAAGCCGGTCACAAGTGGGGTCCTACAGGGCTCAGTCCTTGGCCCCCTGTTGTTCGGCATCTACTTCTCAGAAGTACAGGCAAACATAGGAGGACTATGGCTGACAAAGTTTGCAGATGACTGCAAACTGGGCGCCATAGTGGAAAGTACATCGGGCACAGATATCCTTCAGAGGGGTCTCACGGAAACTGATAACTGGTGCCAGAGCCATGGCTTGAAGTTAAATGCCAAAAAATGTATAGTCATACCCTTCGGGAAAAACAAGGTAACCCCAAGCTACCATATAGGTGGCAATCCATTAAGCACAGAAGAGGTTATCAGGGACCTGGGGACCCAGGTTGACAGTGGCCTTTCTTTGACACTCACATTGCTAAAGTGGTTAGAAAGACCTTCTACATTGCCCACCTGATCATGAAGGGATTCACATCCAGATCACGTGAGGTCATTGTTCCCTGTACTCTTCACTTATCAGACCAATGATAGAGTACAATGCCCCATTCGGGATGTATCTCACCCGACACCTGCAGCAATTGGAGAGACCCCAAAAGTTCCTCATCAAAAGGATAAAGGGACTCCAAAATCTGTCATATGCTGCCAGACTGAAGAAACTCCAGCTCTATTCAGTCGCATACCGCCTGCTCAGAGGTGACCTGTGCCTGACATACAAGGCCATGTCCAACCCGGAATTAATGGACATGCTCCACCTCAAAAAATCCAAATCTACCAGATCCACTAGAGCAAGCGACTTGAACCTTAGCACAGATATAAATAGGACATGCTGGAGGGATAGATTTGTCACTCAGAGACTCCCTATGCTGTGGAATAAAATCCCAGTCCATGTGAGGCAGAGCACCTCGATGGCTCTTTTCAAGAGAAATCTTGACCGGTGGATGGCAGATCGTAGGTTTACCCCGGGAATCATCTCTGTGTCACTGCTGGACAGAGGCACAACAAACTAATGGGCACAGTATTTTTTAACATAAGGGGTGGCGTAAGCCACAAAACTTTGGGCTAGGCTTATAAATGCCTTAGGGCAGATAGCCTAGTATAAACCTATGAACCTATGAAGTGAAACAAGGAAATAAGTACAGTAAGCAATGCAGATATCACTAGGGATCCACAGAAGCGCTGAAAAGCCGCGTTTTAGGTGGAATTAGCATTTCAGGGAAATAACAAGCAAACAAGCATACAAACAAAGCTAGATTCAGCAGGCCTGGATCTAGTCTATGCTACAGCAAACAAGGTGTACCAATTTCACTAAGAAACAGTTCAAATATGCAGGCACTATAAGCCTTTAACCAGAAATTCCCAGCTCAGAAGGGCAGAGTCCAGCCTCTCCTCCCACAAGAGTGCAGACCACGAACCTTCTAAATGTAAAATAACTGAAGCCAAAGTGCTTAAACCAGAACTAATACACTTTTTTAGAATAACAGACACTGAGCCCTCAATCAGCAGTTCCCAACTTAGAAGGATGTAAGCTACCTGTCCTGCTACCACAGTGCAGGCCACAAACCTTCCTAATGTAAAACAACTGGTCTGAAGCCCAAGTGCTTAATCCAAAAGACTTAGAATGATAGCTACACTTTAATCAAGTTACTACCAAGCAGTAATAAATAGAATTGAATACTTTAAAAAATGCCTGGATTAGTGCTCAAGTTATACAAACAAAGCTCGATTCAGCAGGCCTGGATCTAGTCTATGCTACAGCAAACAAGGTGTACCAATTTCAGTAAGAACCAGTTAAAATATGCAGGCACTAATAAGCCTTTTAACCAGAAATTCCCAGCTGAGAAGGGCAGAATCCAGCCTCTCCTCCCACAAGAGTGCAGACCACGAACCCTCTTAATGTAAAATAACTGGCCTGAAGCCCAAGTGCTTAAACCAGAATTAATACACTTCTAGAATAATAGACACTGAGCCCTCAATCAGCAGTTCCCAACTTAGAAGGATGTAAGCTAGCTGTTCTGCCACTACAGTGCAGACCACAAACCTTCTTAATGTAAAACCACTGGTCTGAAGCCCAAGTGCTTAAACTAAAAGGCTTAGAATGAGTTACACCAAGCAGTAATAAATACAATTGAGTACTTTTAAGATGACGCAAAAGCAAAATAAAGTAGGAAGAAACACAAATACAGTAAAAGCAGATAAAAAAAAAAAATTTTGAGTGAGCAAATGAGATGGGCCCAGGAGTTACAGGACAGAAACAAGTGCAAATGCAGGCCTTCAAATCAGAATGTTGAGAGAGATGGAAGACCGCCCAAACGGCCAACTACAAATTCTGGGCCAGAAACACTCCTTATGTGGTAGACAGGTTACCTAATGCTTACCACTCCCACTGATAAGCTAGAAGGCTTCCCTGCAACACAGAAAGGCTTGGGGGGCTCAGAAGCTTACAAACAGTCCTGGATACAGCAAATCTGTATCTGGTACACTAATTACAGGAAAGGCAGGAAACAGGCTTACAATTTTTTTTTTTTTTTCTTTTTCAGAAAAGTAGCAAAAACAATTCACATGCAGTGCAAGCTGGCACACTTGAGTATGTAGCAATATTAGTCCACACACAGTTTGAAAAAATGTAATTAAATTAAAAAGGACTAAAAGCAAGTGCAGAAAGGGTTTATTAGGTAGAATGCGGTAAAGAGATGGGACTGGGGGAGTGTCCTAGAACAAATCTACAGTGGGGCGGGCACTGCAAAAGCCACCAAATTTAAACTACAACCAAGAACAGGGAGGGTGGGTGGGAAAGACAGTTTCAACAGAGATGTGAGGAATCGCAGTGCAAATTATAAAACCAAAAAAAGATATACTGATCTCTGTATATTTGCAGAACAGTAAGACAAAAGATATCTAAGCAACAATTTAGCTCTATAATACAGAAAAATATACTCGGCTCTATATATTTGCAGATAGTCTTCTAAGGCTGTCTCTCAGCACACAGGTTCCAATTTAAGAAAAATCTCTTGATTGCTTACAAGATTAGTACCCATGTTAGCAAACATGGGTATGATCGGTTTAGAGATCCCCAAAGAAAACAAGCACACTAAACGGAGCACAGCAAACGATGCAACACTAACCAAAAAGCAGTGGTTAGTGTTACATCGTTTGCTGTGCCCCGTGTAGTGTGCTTGTTTTCTTTGGTGGTGTTGGATAGTTTTGCACACTGTCTCCTTGGTTTTGTGTTGTAGGTTTAGAGGTACTAATTCTGTCCAAAGTTTGAGGCGTGTGTTGTTGCTCAGGCCCACAATGAAGATATTGGGTGAAATACTGAATACAGATCTTGATTTTTGCCATCTGTGTGGACCGCTACAATAAAAATGTGCTCATGCTGTAAGAGAAGAGATGACAGAATTGAAAATAACCCTGAACAGTTCTATAATATCTTGACCTTTTGATAGTAACCTAGACAACAGCAATGTGGGCAAATAGGCAATAGCAAAAAATCAACACACCTGTTTGGCCAAGTGTCAGCATTCCTTAACTCCCCAGCTATGCTAAACATTCTCTCTGTCTTTTCCTCAAATTGTAGGTATCTGTTTATCATGTTAGCACACTGACTGTAGACTCTATAGTAAGGGATATTAAGGCCTACAGTACAATAAATTTTGATAAAAAAAGAAAAATGTTACAGTATAGAAACACGAGTGGGATGTAAGCAGAAACTCGAGGCTTTATTACAAAATGGAAAAAAAAAAATAATCGCTTTCACACTATACAAAGTGCTTCTTCAGACCATATAGATTGATACGATCCAACGTCATTAAAGCACAAACGATGCAATCCATCTTTCAGTCAAATCAAATAAAATGTTAATAAGCAATTCAAAGCAGCCACATACATCATTGGTATCCAATCAGTAATTATGATTGCCTAAAAAAGATCCCTAGCTTTTTGGATGGGTCTTGGAGACCTGTCCATTTAACCCTGGTGTCTTACCAGCTTGTAATCTATTAATCCAATGCAGCTTCTGATTTTCAGTGAAAACTCTTAAAATCACCCATTCTAACACTTCTAAACTCTCTATAACCATTAAAAAAAAAAAAAAAAAAATAGTAGTGGCTCAAACCTCCTCCTAGTATATGCTTCACAAGCGTAGAGTCTTCAGTGCGAATGCAGTACAGATGTTCACTAATCCATTCCATTAAGCAACGATTCATCTTCCCTACATAAAAACCCATGCAGGCTTCACATAGCATCTAGCCAGATAGATAACATCAGTAGTACTACAGTTAGTGTTAACGTTAAACCTAAATATCACCTCTGTTAATGGATGAATAAAGACATTGGCTCAATCTGCATAGACACAGAAATTGCATTTATTGCGGCATCGCATACCTAATGTGACTGCAGCATTCAGCCTCTCCTAGTATAGATTCCTGTGGCATAACTGCCTTTTTAAGGATTTCTTGTTTTTTAAAAATAAAGCTTGGATTTGTCCCCTATTAAATCTCTGAAATGTTTCTCTGTCTGTGAAATCAGCCAATTCATCTTAATATCGCATATAGTACTAATGTCACTAGCGTAGCATAAAGGAACCAAGACCCCTCTAGTTCTATAATCATACCAAAAATGTGACCCAAATCAAAACTTTTAGAACTTGTTTTTTTTTTTTGTGAGTAGTATGGCTGTGCCGTCTCTCCTTAAAGCAGATGTGTCACGGCACATCTCGTTAACTTCCTTTTAAGGTATACCCTCTCTCTAAAGAGAGTCACCCCTCAAACCTCTGGTAAATGCCGTTGAAATCCAGACTTCGAGCTACTCCGTCTAGAAGCTCTCATCCCCTGCCCCTTGAGAATATTCTTAAAAATATAACCAGGATGCATGCTGTTGTGCTGTAGCATAGCATTTCTCCTGCAGAGTTTTCTATACAGATCCATAATGAAAGTGGAACCTAGCGCCTTAGAAGCAGTGACATCCAAAAAATCTGTGGAATCTTATGAACATTAATATGTAAACCAAAAAAGTAGTAGTATGTAGATAATCTACAAAACCTCTAAGCTGTTGATCCCATCCCACAACAAGAACACTTAATCTGTGAATCTCCTGTAGAACTTGATATATAAAGAGTATTCTACAGAACCAAATACATACTCTTAATTCCCATTGGGCGAGTACCATGTTGGTGTAGTTATTGGCACATGATGTGCTTATAGCTACGCCAGCTTTATGAAGGAACTACGAATCTTCAAACACGAAGGCATTGTTCTCCAATACTGTCATCCTATCATCATAATCACTGTGTATAGTGAGATAGTCTTTGAACATTACAATGCCATGTATATTCTGGATGACCGTAAATAAAGATGGTACGTCCATCGTAACCATACAGTATTCCTTGCCCATCTCACAGGTTTCAGAAAAATTATATAAATCTTGCAAAAACCGTTTCGTATCCTTTTCATTACAGTCACTGCTTGATCAGGAACGTGTCTCAGTTTCTGCTGTATGAGTCAGCCTTTGTCTGAAACTATAGGCCTAAATGGTGGCTTATTGGGGGGGGTTGTGCATCTTCGGGAGGCCTTGAAATAAAGGTATCAATGGACTCTCTCTACTAACAAATATTTTAACTCCCTTTTAATCAAGTGGTTCTGAAAACAATCTCACACAGCTGAACACACTCTGTTGCAATCCTTGAATGCAGGCTATATCTATAGATTAGTATGTATTACTATCACTTAACACTTAGAGTGGAATCATGATAATATTTATAGTCCATAACAACAATGGGCCCCTCCCTTAGCTTAATTATTAGACCTGCAGATATCACTACGCAGCACTTGCAAAGCTTCAATCTCAACGTTAATTTAAATTGTTAAAATTTTTACTGAGGCCATTTATGCTGTTAAAAGCTGCATATAGGTCAGTTTCACATTTCTTACAAAACACCTTAATAGCAGGTGTATAAACACTAGTTGATGCACACATAGCTGGCCTTGGGCATACGCCAGCTACGGGGCCAGCTAGGGCACCGCTCTAGCAGGGGTACTTTTCCAGTCATCTGGATGGTGTAGGTAGACAAGGATGGGAGCAGCGGGAGGTATTGGGGGGGCATTGTGGAGACCTTTTGCCGAGGGCATCAGTTGACCAAAGGCTGGCCCTGGATGCACACTGTTTCTTTCAATTCAGAATCCTCATTAAACCTAGATCTTAACAGGACATTCCTTGCAAAAAGTCTGATAGAAATTTTGATCCGAGGCCACTTGCTGAACAATTCTGATAAATGAAGTCACATTTGAACTTGTAATTTGGCACCTAATGGGCAATCTAGCAGTTTACCCTCCCCAGAAAAAGGGGATAGGCTTTTAGTTTGTGATGTAGTAGCATGATTCTCTTCCTATAGGAGTCTAGGCCAGCAGGTCTGTGGTAGTAAAGCATCTAATACCTTCCAAGGGCAGTTAACTTCCTTCCCTTTTCTAACTGTACTGTGCAGAATGACCGATCTCAGTGCATGTAGTGAGGTGTACTTTAATTTCATTTTATTCCCA